>NC_053445.1:37909138-38209138 GCF_007990345.1 Gossypium hirsutum | reverse complement strand
TTGGAATCCCAGATTAATGAAAGTCTATTCCTCTTTCCATATTTTAGGATTCACTATTCATCTCCTGCATCCAGAAAATGTGAAGCGAAAATCTACTTATGTTGCAACTAACCAAACGTGAATATCACAAGTAAACAATTCATTAGAAACTCCAACTCTCTAATCAACTCTAGAGATGGCGTTGGTAGCTAATAATTCATGGTTTTCCATTTCTAAGAGAATTTTCACCCAACTGTTTCATTCAAATTGAGATTAGCATGCCACAGAGTGACTGTCTAGCACCTATAATAAAAGTAATAGAATCTTATGGCACGTAATTTAAAAATCAAAACTCAGGTAAGAGATATACATACCATGTAATCAATGCACATTTGTCGAATTAAATCATAAGCTTCAGAGTCCCCATACACTTGATCAGCAACAGCACGGAAGAGGCAGTTCCCATCTTCTAGCATCCGTTTAACTTCTAAGCCTTTTGCTCGTCTGATATCTATTTCGAATTGGCGTTCTCTTTCCTGGACCAGGTGCAATAAACCAGAAAAAGGTGAATCTGATGTCGAAAACCAAACCACAAAACTAGGCATTAACTTCAGCTCATATCACTTCAAAAAGAACAATAAGTGTACAGAACATTTCATTCAAACATAAGAAAACATCATAAATTACAAGTTCAATATTCAATATAAGAAAACATGGCTTATCTACAACAAAATAGAAAAATGCACGCAGAAGTAGCAACCTATTATATACAAAACTTAGGAAACTGAAGTCAACTGGGGTAGTCTTACAAGGAAAAAAAAACATGGTACGATAGCATATAATTATATCAGATTTTCCCATGCCAGTGATATGAGAATTTCCGAAAAAGATGATATGTAGATAATCTACATGAAACACACTAAGGATTTGATTATTCAGAATAACTTACTGCATCATTGTAGGAGGATACAAAGCATGGATTCTGCTCATCAGCACTATTGTAACCCTCACTCTCACCATGAGATCTAGGAGAAGATGGACGTGACCCAGACGGTGATGTCCTTATTGAAACAGTGGGCCAGGCAACAGCTCTTCTAGATGATCCAGCACGAACAGGATTTGAACTTCCTGAGGCAAATCTTCTTGAATTCGAATTAGCTGCTGAAGGTTTAGGAGGTGGAACAGGCGGTGGAGGCGGATATGAACTTCCATTTCCGAAAGGTAAGGGATCATTGCTTGAACCTTCAGTTTCAGCCACAACTGTTTTTGAAATCCTCAACCCACCCAAATCATTCATTACATCGCACGGACCTGAGGCATCAAGCGTGTTCACTTGTTCAGCCTCAGCAAGTGCATCACTTGAAGTTATGTTCCGATCATTACGCAAGTTTTCTGGCGAAGGATCATCACTTTCTGTGGCCTTATTTTCATTACTGTAACACTCTAAAATTTCATCCGAAGCAATTTGTTCCTGCACTTCCTCACTAACTTCATCATCTCTTGAAGCTGGTGGAACCTGAAGGGAAGAAACTTGTGGCTCTGCCCGAGAAGAAGATGGCCCAGGCAAAGAAGAAGATCGGCTTGGATTTGAAGAAGAGCTGCCAGTGGAACCTCGTTGAACCAAAATGCGAGTCATTGCTTTTGATGATAATTATTCTCAATGAGAAGCACTAGCCCTAATTCTTCCTTTCCAAAACCCCCTAAATTTAGAGACCGAGACTCATAGTTTTGTCTCGTTTTCTTGCCTTGGGCGCGGTAATGCCAATCCCTTGGCTGAAGGATTTCTTCCAGCCCAGCACGTTTGCCTCCTCACGAAACAATCTCTGCATTCCCCTGACAATTCTCATGAGACCCAGACCTCGTACTTTAAACAATAAAACCCTCAAAGTACTCGATATTTTATACCCAGAAAAAATTCCCCAAAATTCACCTTCACTAGCCCAAGCTGCAATCAACAACCGCGCAAATTTCCAAGAAAAAAGAATATCAACCAAAACATGAAAACTATATCTACCAAAACCTTGTTTGATTCCCAAGAAAAGGTAGGAAACGGCTAAAAATGATCTTAATAACCACAAACCCTCTCTATTATCCTATCATATATATAATTAATAAAAAAATTTCTCTACAATTAAATTACTGATAATTTCCTACCATTTCTCAGCAATCAACCAAGCATACAAAAAAGGGTAACAAAATAACACAAAAATCAAGCAAATATCAAAACCCAAAAGAACCAATCCCCGATCAAGAAAGTCCCAGAAATAAAAACCAATCAATAAATCGAAATCAAAATAAAAAGGAAAAGAAAAAAAACTCACCTTTAAACAGAGAGAGAAAGGTTTTGGAAACCCAGTTTAGATCCGCAAGAGAAGAAAAAAAAAAGATGGGTATTTTATCTATTTTCTGGGTTAGGGTTTTTGTTTTGACGAAAGGCAACAAGGCAAATAAAGGAGATAAGTAGGAAGGCAAAGAAGAGTATTTAAAGGCAGAAAAAAAGAAAATAAAGAAAAGAAAAAAAAATTGAGAAAAGTCGCTTTATAAAGAGAAAATGGGAGGCTGGCTGCTTTTTAAACGTCGACGACGGGGTGGCTCGTCGCCGAGAAGCTGACACGTGGGGAGTAGGCCGGTGGAGCAGGTGTGGGATTTGTACATCAGGGGATTAAATTGAGGAGTGTGACGTGGCCGTCTTTAATTGGGTGAGAAGGATAGTACTTTGTTGTTTTCTCAGTTTGCTTTATGAGACTTTATTCCTTGCTTTACTTCCCCTCAAGCTAAGACCATGCTAAGCTCCTTTGTTTGTGGATGATAAATTTACATATTCAAATTCATTTTTATTTTTTTTTATTTTTTTATCAAAAATATTTTTATATTTACTAAATACAAATATTTAATTATTTAGTTATTTGATATAAAATTTAATTAATCTGAATCCAAATTAGGATAATAATATCATATTTAATGCGAATAATAAATCAAATTCGTAGATATTATATTGTATTGTATTATAGTGTTGAATCGTGAATTAGGTTTGAAAGATATTAATCGTACTTCTATAGTATTGCTTCCCAAAGTCTCTAATCTTTTTAGCATGCCTTAGTTGCGACCAATAAGTTTATGCTCAGTGCTATACAAAATTATTTCTAAAGTTATTTTCAATAGATTTCAAGGTGTGTTGGATCACTGTATAGATTAAGCTCAAAAGTGCTTTCATTCTAGGAAGGCTTATTTCTGATAATATTCTTATAGCATATGAAGTCTTATGCTCCCTAAAAGATAAGTATATGGAGGATAAATGTAAAGGAGCATTTGCATTGAAGTTGGATATGAGTAAGTGACACAAGATTATCGAATAATGTGCAAGCGCACACAGTCATCAATATGTAATAAAGTAGTAAGTATAGAGTTATCATCTCCATAAGGACTATATAAGTCAAGCAAAAATTGTGAAACTATCAGTTTGGCAAGTTGGTGATTGAAATAATTAAAAGTGAATTGAAGTGACTAATTAACCTAATTAAGATTACTAAGTATGTAAGACAAATGAGAATGTTAACACAAAATAATAAGCAGTAAACAATTGAGCAATCTTAGAAAGCATGCTCAACATTTTCCACTTCGCCTATACATTTGGGATAATTCACAGATCTTACCAACCTCCTTTGGTATAGATTATATTTAGTAGGAAAATAACTGTTAAATATCCTTTAATTCATCATTTTTATTTTAGAAGGTAGATCCAAGAACCGAAGTCTTTTGTAAAAAGTGTTGTAATCATGTTGTTCATTGTTGAGAGTAATCAGTATGTTTCTTGTATTAGTATTTTGTATCCACTCCTTACCGAGTATTCACCAGAAGCCTTACATCACCATACCAACCTGTCCTCCTGTGGTGCGCATGGCAGAGGAATACATAAGATCCTATCAACCTCTTGTTCATTAAATGTAGCTTTAATTAACCCTTCCTTCCAACAATTAGCAATTTGGTTGATTAAATCCGACACATAACATTTATGCTGGTCATTTGCTCGTGTTTGGATTTTGAAATCCACAGCACTTGGCACACACGCGTCCTCCCAAACCAAGACTTGATTTCTTGATCTAATTCGCCAGCACAACCCCTTCTTTAACAACCCTTTCGCCGCTCACACACTTTTCCAGGATATGAAAGTAAATTGCCTAAACTAGCACTTAAAAAATCTGATTCTAGATAATATTTAGCCTTTAATGATCTTGCCAATAAATAATTAAGATAACAAATTAGACGCCAACCTTGCTTTGTTAATAATGTCAAATTAAATTCTGATAGGCATTGAAATCCTAATCCCCCATCCTCTTTCAAATTGCACAAATTCCTCCATTCACACCAATGAATACCCCGCTTGTCATGCCTCTTTTGCCATCAAAATTAGATAAATTAATTTTCTAATTAAATAATCTTCTCAGTCAAATTCTAATCTTGTTAAAGTCATGGCAACTTTACGGTAAATGAATTTATGAGAAACTATATTTAATTTTCATATTCAACGAACTCGCAATGACTAATTAATTTAATTTCATTTTTTGAACGTCAATTATTTGATTGAATAATAATTCAAAAAAAATTAAATTAAATCTTAAGTCATTTCCATACTTAGTGAGAAAGTACATTAATTTCTTAATGTGATTCATTTCTTTAACTTTATCGTTTTCATCTATTTATGTTCATTTGATTTTGTATGCAATTCATTTCTGGTTTCAACAAGTTAGCAGAGGGATTGATTGGACAAATATAACTAGGGCTCAAATGATTTATAATTAAGTTTTAGCTTTTCGCCTTGTACTTATAAACTCATTCAGTCATGAATTCATTCTACTATAGCATCGTGACTGCGTTCTCCCTAATTACATATCATTATGAAAGCTACTCGAACAGTGCTCGTCCAATGGCCTTGTCATAAGTGTGTTACCCTCACAAGATATTCTTAATCTCTTTGGGATAAATCTATTCTTCCAATATGATCATATTCTATCTTATGGTAACGATTACATCTTTCTTTCATGAAAAGTCAATTACTATCAAATAATAATTAAGTTATGTATCAAAAAGGCAAACGACCCATGACCATGTTAATAACATATCACCACTCAACATCCTTGTGAAATTGGCCTATGTAATTTGACTCAATATGATGTATACAAACCCATAGTGTGTATGATCCCATAGGCTTCCATGTTGATCAATTGCAACTTGTATTTCGGGTGCCCTATAGAAAATGATGCATATATTGAGTTACGGCACAATATGCCTTAATATGCCTTCTCAATTTAGTCAAGAAGAAGTCTCAAGCATCAACGATTTCTTGTTCAACAATTGCAAAAGCTATTGGCTGGATTTTTCGGTTATTATCTTGTGCAAAAACCAACGACAATTGATGCTCGTGTCTCTCGTACATGAATGTGCGGTCAATTTGGACTAATGACTTACAATACTAGAGTGCTTCAATGGCTTGAATGTCTAAAAAAGACGATGGAAAATTCTTTTCCCTTGGACCATTTGATTTCTATCATACGCAGGTTCCGTGTAGACCGATGACAATACTTGGGACATACTAATTCGGTACCTTCAACTATTTCCACAAATTATTATATGGTTTATCACACCCGTTATGCATATTTTTCATAGCCTTTTTATTTTGCAATCCATGCCTCGCAGTACGACACAATGTAATCGTACTGACCATGAATATTAGCAATCAAAATCGACATGAAAATCCTAGGACTCGTTTTCACCATAGGTAAGATAATGTCAAAGGTCAAGTTGGAATCCAGTTTCAGATGATCTGTAACATACATGCAACAACACAAGTATTTCACCATACGTAAGACAACGCTAGCGACCAGGTTAGAATCCAATTTTGGTTGATCCTGTGACATACCTATAACAACACAAGTATGTGGAGCGTTATATTTCTTAATTGTTTAGAACCTCATCTTCTTTCTCATAGACGTCATGATTTTCTACTGAAATCTATTGTCACAAATTGCGCACTTCGTTTTATATTTTTTGGCTTGCAATTTTCTAACATGGAAGTTGACCCTATACTTTATGCTATACCACTTCACTGCAACAACAAAAGTATCTTTATAGGGAAACTTCATTCTAACTTGTAAATTGCCAAATTTTGTAGAAGAACTCGTATGGCCTGATCTTCTATGAGAAAGTTTTGGAAATTCTAACTCATCTTCAGCATCAAGGTCGACATTAAGCATGTGGGGTGAAAGTGTACATGTTGTAAAATCTGGATAGGTTCCTCTAGTATTGTTTGGACCTTCACCGTCAGAACCACTCCTTTCTGGTTCAATAGGAATGACCTATGGTTCAGATAATAATACTTCCTCTTTGTTATCGACCCCAATTGCAAGTATAGGGTTGGATGTCCCTTCGTTGGGTAGGTTGTAGGGAGTATATCACCCGTTCTCGTAAACCTTATGTTAAAACTAATGTTACTTGCAGATTGCCCACCAGTGTAACTTGATGACATACCCGCATAAGTATTTCCAACATAGAACATCAACTTTCAGAAATTGAAATCAAAAGCACTGACGGGATGTCGTGTTGGGGTCTCCAAGTTCAGGTTACCAACTAACCTCGATTATACGCCAAAGTTGAAACGTAACAACACTGTGGAACTTTTGAGCTCAAATATATCATATTTAACAAGATTGGACTTTCTACTTCCTATTCTCAAAACAAGTTTATTGAAACTGTTCTTGAATTTAGACCACCTTCCTCAACATCGACAAAGTGGACAAATAACTCTAGTATAGCATTTTCACTAGAGTAGTGCGTATGGAGCATTGCATCGACATCTTTATCACTTTTGAGCTTAAATATATCATATTTAACAAGGTTCAATGACGTTAGATATCTATATTTCAAGCTTGAAATTATTCTCCGTCTTGAAGTCGACACTTTCCTTCTAATTATTAATCGAAGCTCGTTCAATTTTATGCTTCGGCTGAAAGCCAATTTTGTAAATTGGACTGATACAAAAACGACCCCAATATCAGTATTGCAAATTTGACCGTCGTAATAAATAAGGGTTGTAGTTCGTCTACTCATCTTTGCCCAAAAAACTCATTTCACAAGTTTAAAACGAAAACATTATACAGAAGAATAAGTATACATTATCCAAATTCAAACAACGGCACATACTTGAACTAATTTACTTTGTTGGGTCAATTTTTGAACTATAGGTTTTTAACATCAACAATTTTCTCCTTATGAAAATAATCTGCTCCGAATTTAACTATAGATACCTCTCCACAAAATGTCTTCATTTTATAGGAAATTCTACCACCGAATATGAAATATAATTTCAAAATGTTGAAAAAGATTGGATATGATAAGTAAAAAAAAAAGCTTCTAACAAGAAGCGGTTTCTAAAATATTTTTAAAGATAAAAAGATTGGATGAGATGTGTGAATTTTATCTTGGGATTTTTAAGTTTCTGAAATTTTATCTTGGGTTTCTCGATTTTAGGGTTAGGATTTAGGTTTAGTGATGGTGAAGGTTTTAAGAAACACCTCCTCTAAAAACAGCCTATTTCCTTACATTTCCAAAATAACAGGCCTAAATTTGTCCTTAAGTTTCCCTTTAATCAGTCGTTCCTCTCTTTTGAGAACCTTAATTGTATTACGTGTATAAAAAAATGTTTTCTCTGGCTTTCATTTTTATTCATTTTTCGCGTAATTTTTAACGTAAACTTTCGTTTTCAATTGAGTGAAAAGAGATATTCAACACATGTTGAAGAAAAATATTTGGGTTACAATGGGAATAGCTTTGATAGTTTTGATGGTGATGATAATTTAGTATAAATTAAAATCTAATAGCACATTCAAATTAAAAGTTATAATCAATTCATTCATAAAATTTTAGTATATTTTACATCAAAAAATGTGCTTAATGTTAACATTAATGGAAGACAATTAATAATGGTTGCCATTAACATTAATGGGAGACAATCAATAATGACAACCACCAACTTTGGAAAAGTGGCAAGGGATAATTTTTTTTTGGTCCTTGAGATAATGGGCTATTTATTGTTTGGTCCTTGAACCTCAACTATAAATAAGCCTTCTCATTTCTCATTTCAATTCATCCCAACCAATCTTTCTCTCTTAGTTTTCTTTTTCTCCCATTTGAGAATTCTTAAGGAATTCTATTTGTTTGTAATACTTTGAAGATAGTAAAGTTATCATCTGGTGTTAGTGCCCGAGGATGTAGGTATAATTTACCGAACCTCGTTAAAACTCTTGTGTTCTTTATTGTCCTATTTTTCTTTCAATATTTGAGGGTATAATAGTAGTATTTAATTGTGCTATTAAATTACTATAGAAGGGATATTCTGTCTAAGGAAAGACTTGGTATTTAAGAGATCCATGTGATCCACCTCTCTTCCCTGGGAATTGAACTTTGTGTGATTTTTTAGTACAATAATTTACACGCTTCCGACCCTATTGGAACAACAAGTGGTATCAGAGCCGAAGGTTAATCGTAGTATGCTCTGTGGTTGCAGTTTAAACTGATCTTCCACATCAGAAAAGATTTCCTTAGGTATATTGAAAGATTATGGAGAAAACGGTCGGTGTAGGAGCTTCAACATCGTCCATGTGGACAAGACCAACAATTGCAAATGCAAGATTGGCCGTGGAGATCTTTGATGGCACGGGCCATTTTGGTATGTGGCAAAGTGAGGTTCTAGATGCCCTTTTTCAGCAGGGTCTAGACATTGCCATTGATGAAGAGAAACCAGATGATGTACAGGAGAAAGATTGGAAGGCGATCAATCGGTTGGCATGTGGCACAATTCGATCATGCCTTTCTCGAGAGCAGAGGTATGCTTTTTCAAAGGAGACTTCTGCAAATAAGTTGTGGGTGGCACTTGAAGAAAATTTTTTGAAGAAAAACAGTCAAAATAAGCTCCACTTGAAGAAAAGACTGTTTCGCTTCACATACGTCCCAAGTACCACAATGAATGATCACATCACCAAATTTAATCAGTTAGTCACTGATTTGCTGAATATGGATGAGACATTCAAAGATGAAGATTTGGCTTTGATGCTATTGGGGTCACTTCCTGAGGAGTTTGAGTTCCTAGAAACTACTCTACTTCATGGCAGGAGTGATATATCTCTGAGCGAAGTCTGTGCGGCCTTATACAGTTATGAACAAAGAAAGAAGGACAAACAGAAAAACTCAATCAGAGATACAGAAGCTTTAGTAATCCGAGGTCGTTCATACACTCGGAAGAAAACTCAAAAGGGGAGATCAAAGTCAAAGTCCAGACTCGGGAAAGATGAATGTGCTTTTTGTCATGAGAAAGGCCACTGGAAGAAAAATTATCCAAAGCTGAAGAATAAGGGAAAAGCTACTGTAGATGCTTGTGTTGCTAAGCATGATATTAGTGACTCTGAACTATCACTGGTTGCATCATCATCGTCGTTCCATTCAGATGAGTGGATATTGGATTCGGGTTGTACCTATCATATGTCCCCTAACCGAGAGTGGTTCTCTGATTTAGTAGAACTAAATGGAGGAGTTGTTTATATGGGCAATGACAATGCCTGTAAAACTGTTGGGATAGGTTCAATCCAATTAAAGAATAAAGATGGATCAACCAGAGTTCTGACTGATGTTCGGTACGTGCCCAGTTTGAAGAAAAATCTCATCTCATTGGGAGCCTTGGAATCCAATGGTTCAGTTGTTACTATGAGAGATGGGGTTTTGAAAGTGACATCTGGCGCACTTGTGATATTGAAGGGCATCAGGAAAAATAACTTGTATTACTACCAAGGTAGTACAGTTATTGGAGCAGTCGCTGCAGCTTCCGGCAACAAAGAATTGGACTCAATACAGTTGTGGCATATGAAGTTGGGACATGCCAGCGAAAAATCCTTGCAAATTCTGGCAAAGTAAGGATTGTTGAAAGGTGCAAAGGCTTGCAAATTAAAATTTTGCGAGCATTGTGTTCTGGGAAAGCAAAAGAGAGTGAAATTCGGTACTGCTATCCATAATACAAAAGGTATTTTGGAATATGTTCACTCAGATGTGTGGGGGCCTTCCAAGACACCTTCATTGGGAGGAAAACACTACTTTGTTACTTTTGTTGATGACTTTTCCAGAAGAGTTTGGGTGTATACCATGAGAACTAAGGATGAAGTGCTTAGAGTTTTTCTTAAATGGAAAACTATGATCGAAAACCAGACTGGCAAGAAAATCAAGCGGCTTAGGACGGACAATGGAGGGGAATATAAAAGTGATCCGTTCTTCGATGTGTGCCAAGAGTATGGTATTGTTCGACACTTCACAGTTAGGGATACACCACAGCAGAATAGATTGGCAGAGCGTATGAATCGAACATTGCTGGAGAAAGTTCGATGTATGTTGTCCAATGCTGGGTTGGGCAAGCAATTTTGGGCTGAGGCTGTGACATACGCTGGCCATCTTGTTAATCGTTTGCCATCATCTGCATTAGAAAGAAAAACTCCTATGGAGGTATGGTCTGGAAAACCGGCTACAGATTATGATTCCTTACATGTGTTTGGAACCACTGCATATTACCATGTGAAGGAGTCAAAGTTAGATCCGAGGGCAAAGAAAGCTCTCTTTATGGGAATCACTTCTGGAGTGAAGGGATTTCGTCTTTGGTGCTTAAGCACAAAGAAAATGATCTGTAGCAGAGATGTTACCTTTGATGAATCTGCCACATTGAAAAAGGTAGCAGATAAAGATATTCAGACGAGCAATACTCTACAGCAGGTGGAGTGTACTCCAAAATAGTTGGAGTTTGAGCAGATGGGGATTTGCCTAGTTAATAAGTCTAATTCTCCAGCCACAATGGAGGAATTAGAGGTTGAAGAGGTTCTGACCCAAGAACCACTAAGTACACCAGAACCAGTTGCAGTTGCAAGGCCACGGAGAGAAATTCGTAAACCTGCTCGATTTACTGATATGGTGGCCTACGCCCTTCCCGTTGTTGATGATATTCCTATCACTTATCAAGAAGCAATGCAAAGCTTAGAAAGTGATAAATGGAAAAGCGCCATGGATGAAGAAATGCAGTCTCTCCGGAAGAACAATACTTGGGAGTTGGCGCAATTACCGAAAGGTAAAAGGGCAATCGGATGCAAGTGGGTATTCGTAAAGAAAGATGTATCTCCTAGCAAGAAGGATATTCGCTACAAGGCAAGATTGGTAGCTAAAGGCTACGCTCAGAAGGAGAGAATTGACTACACTGATGTATTTTCCCCTATTGTGAAGCATTCCTCTATTAGAATTTTGTTGGCCTTGGTAGCACAGTTGAATTTGGAGCTAGCTCAACTTGATGTTAAGACGGCTTTCTTGCATGGTGAGTTAGAAGAGGAGATCTATATGACTCAGCCAGAAGGATACACAGATGCTGGTGGTAGAAATTGGGTTTGTAAGCTTAACAAATCGCTATATGGATTGAAGCAATCCCCGAGGCAGTGGTACAAGCGATTTGATAGCTTTATGAGAAGGCAGAAGTACACAAGAAGCAAATATGACAATTGTGTATATTTACAGAAGCTGCATGACGGATCTTTCATTTATCTACTCTTGTATGTTGATGATATGTTAATCGCTTCGAAGAGCCAAAATGAGATAGATAAGCTGAAGGCTCAGTTGAATCAAGAGTTCGAGATGAAAGATCTAGGTGAGGCCAAGAAAATTCTCGGCATGGAGATAAGTAGAGATAGACCGAGAGGCAAGCTCTGTTTAAATCAGAAGCAATATCTGAAAAAGGTATTACAATGTTTTGGTGTAAATGAAAACACAAAACATGTAAGTACCCCACTTGCTTCTCATTTGAAACTTAGTGCTCAATTATCTCCGAAGACTGAAGATGAAAGAGAATATATGGCGAAAGTCCCATATGCTAATGCAGTTGGGAGTTTGATGTATGCAATGGTGTGTACGAGGCCTGACATTTCACAAGCTGTTGGAGTTGTGAGCAGGTATATGCATGATCCTGGAAAAGGACATTGGCAAGTTGTGAAATGGATTCTACGGTATCTTCGAAAAACCGTAGATGTTGGTTTAATTTTTGAACAGGATGAAGCACTTGGTCAGTTTGTAGTTGGATATGTTGATTCTGACTTTGCTGGTGATTTAGATAAACGTCGTTCAACTACGGGGTATCTGTTTACTCTTGCGAAAGCCCCAGTGAGTTGGAAGTCTACCTTACAGTCTACAGTAGCTGTGTCTACTACAGAGGCAGAATATATGGCAGTTACAGAAGCTGTTAAGGAGGCTATTTGGCTTAATGGATTGTTGAAAGACTTAGGAGTTGTTCAAAGTCACATAAGTTTATATTGTGACAGTCAGAGCGCTATTCATTTAGCGAAAAATCAAGTCTATCATTCAAGAACCAAGCATATCGACGTAAGATATCACTTTGTGCGGGAAGTCTTTGAAAAAGGAAAAATTCTACTTCAGAAGATTCCGACAGCAGATAATCCCGCAGATATGATGACCAAGGTGGTAACAACAATCAAGTTTAATCATTGTTTGAACTTGATTAACATCCTGAGAATTTGAGCACCTTCAGGTGTATGGCGCTCGAGAGCGCATTTGTAGGCACTACAAAAGATAGCTTTATCGAATTTGGGGAGTTGAAGGAAGTGTGTGAAGATGTGATTATCCTAATCAAATCTTCAAGGTGGAGATTGTTAACATTAATGGAAGACAATTAATAATGGTTGCCATTAACATTAATGGGAGACAATCAATAATGACAACCACCAACTTTGGAAAAGTGGCAAGGGATAATTTTTTTTTGGTCCTCGAGATAATGGGCTATTTATTGTTTGGTCCTTGAACCTCAACTATAAATAGGCCTTCTCATTTCTCATTTCAATTCATCCCAACCAATCTTTCTCTCTTAGTTTTCTTTTTCTCCCATTTGAGAATTCTTAAGGAATTCTATTTGTTTGTAATACTTTGAAGATAGTAAAGTTATCATCTGGTGTTAGTGCCCGAGGACGTAGGTATAATTTACCGAACCTCGTTAAAACTCTTGTGTTCTTTATTGTCCTATTTTTCTTTCAATATTTGAGGGTATAATAGTAGTATTTAATTGTGCTATTAAATTACTATAGAAGGGATATTCTGTCTAAGGAAAGACTTGGTATTTAAGAGATCCATGTGATCCACCTTTCTTCCCTGGGAATTGAACTTTGTGTGATTTTTTAGTACAATAATTTACACGCTTCCGACCCTATTGGAACAACACTTAAAAGGTGATCCAGAGCATTCAAATAATTTCATACATTCCCACATAAGAAAGAATGAAAAAGAAAGCATACAAAATGGTGCACTCATTGATCAAATCTTCCATCACTAAATGACTTGGAGAGCTAGATTTCCCAACATTCGAACCAAAGGAACAGGGCATTTTGACATAATATCAAGCCTGGAAGAATTGGAGGCATGTCCGAACAAAGACAAGCTAAAAGAAGCAAGTTCATGAAGAGACAGCCTTGAAGAGAGGAACCCATGCCAATAATATGGATCCAAATCAAAGAATGCTTCAAAGAAATTCCTTGTTCCCACTAAGTCAAGCTTCAGCAAGGTTTCCATGCCAAAACAACAAAATTCTCTGCTAAGTCTCCTCTCAATCGGCCACAATCCGTTCCATACTTTATGGTAAAGCGGTTTCCCTCGTATCATCCTCGTCGAACCAAGACATTCTGCAATAGCCTCCGCCACGAGTGGCGCTAACGCCATCGTCTGAGCCACCATGTACCCAGTCGATGGATGGACTACCCTAGAAATCCCACCTATAGCCATTACATTTTGAGGGATTCTAGGGAGAGGACCACCCATTGGAATCAAACACTTTTCATCTTCTATCACTCTCCTAACTCTAATTCCTAGATGTCTAAGCCTTGCTTCCATCCTTCTCTTGATCTCTGAATAAGATAGCACAGGTCGACTAACCGGAGAAGTCTCTTCCAAAAATATTAAGTTCGAATCGAATGGCATTGCATATAGAAACGTTGCTAACTTCGAGTTGTTAACCCGAAAATAAGGTTCGTTTCCTAAATGGGAATCTCTCCAATCCATGAGAACCATCTTATCCAAGTCAAAAGGATGACTATCAACCTCAGCTAAAATACCATGAGCAATTTGATACCCATAGTTCCTAGGTTTATCATACTCAACGAAACTGCTATTGAAACCACTAGCATCTACGATTAAGCTCGCCTTAAGCTCACTGCCATCATCGCACTGAATGGTAGACTCGAATTCCTCATGTTTCACTTGCCAAACCTTAGCTTTATGAAATTTAACAGAATTTGAGACACAATTCTCCAACAATTTTGTCTTGAGTATCTTCCTAGAGACCCTACCATAAGGCCGGTCTAAATACTTGGTCTTATGATCATCAATATAGACACAAGTCATAGGCCATATCTTGTCTAGACATTCCACTAGTCCTAAGCTCTCAAACTCATCCACCCACACTCCATAATTATTAGGCCAAAACGAAAGCGGTGAAGGATCCACACAACATACCTTGATTCCGTATTGGGATACTTGCTCGGCGAGCTGGAGACCACCGGGTCCAGTGCCGATAATGATGACATCGAAGCACGGCCGATCCGAAGGGTTGAACCATGGAAGATCGGAATCTAAGCACCCGGGTTTCGACTCTGGTTTTAAGTGGAGGAAGTTACCAAACCTGCTGGTGTTGATCTCATGATGATGAATCTTCCTTGATGTTGTTAAATGGGGTTTTGAAGAAGGAAGAGAAGCAGTGGGAGAAGGGAAGAGTGGTCGATCCTTGCTGGTTGTAAAAGCTGATAAAACTGGCCCAACCAAGGTTCCCATGAATCGGAGGAAAAGGGAAGTGGATACAGAGAGAAATGAACTGTTTTGTAACGGCTGGAACAAGTGATAAATTTGGCATTTAATGAAGCATGTGATATAGAATAGTTTATGTTGTCATGTTTTGGCCTCCATTATAAATGCCACTTACAGATGCTTCATCTGTGAGAGGTTTTTGGTTTTGGAGCATATGGGTTGGTTAGATAGAGTTGGAAATATGCAGTTTTCTAATGGTTGAATTAGGCAAATAATGGGGCGGCCAAAATTAGGCAAAGGAGAATTACGCGGCGGTGAATGATTGGATGTAAAGCTAGTGCCTTGTCGTTTTCTCATTTTGCTATGTCAAACAGCTTGGACCCTTTTCTACTTCCCACTTGAGAAGGTCATCTTTAATAAAAATATATTTGATATATTACAGTAAGAAAATTAAGTACAATAAATAACTAAACAGTTTGATAAATATAAATTTCAAATTATAAAAATTATTATTCTTATTTTTTTAACATTTTACTTATATTAAACAAAACCAAATTCTAAATCATTTTTAATATAAATACAAAAGAATTGACATAAAATTTATTATAAAATTTAAACAATAACCGATTGAAATGATTGAATCGAAAATCGATCGAGATACACATCCGGAAAAAATAATTAAATTGTTTGAACCACAGTCGAACCATTTTGAGCTACAGTCGAACTGTGAACTGTCACTAGACTTGTCCATGGGTTAGGCCCTAACAAAATTCTAGGCTCATTTGATAGCCTCGGGTCCTGCCCAAAAAACGGGCTTAATTTTTTGTCCAAGCTTGACCCGAATTATAAATGCTAAACCCGGGTCCGGCCAGGCTCGGCCCATATTAAAATTTTTTATATAAAAAATTTAAAATATAATACATCAAAAATACTAAAAATATTAAAATTAATGTTTCCCAACAAATTGAAAATAAATTTTAAAAAAATCTTTATACTTAAATAACACTGCAACTTAACAAACAAATGCGTCTAAAATAGTAACAAAATTAACAATAAGACAAGAGTTATACAATATCCAAACAATAACAATAAAATAGTAGAGCAAAACAGTGGAAAAAATAGCAACAAAATAGCAGGTCTTTTTTTCCAAATTTGGGCTTGGTCCAGACCAAAAAAACCTTACTCGAGGCTTGAAAACAGGCTTATTTTTTCTCAAGCCTATTTTTCGGACCTATTTTTTTTTCCAAACCCTCCCACTTTTTAAACGGACTTTCGTAACCCGACCGTTGACAGGTCTAACAATGACCATGTTTTTATGTTTTTGGGCTAATTTTTTCATGGACAGAAAAAAGCCGAACCATCTAAACTAAGGCTTAGTTTGGATAGGCAGTGTATTTACTTCCAGTGAAGTTAAAAATAGCGGTGGCGGTGAGATTAGTTACTGTAGCGGAGAGATTGGATACTATAGCAGTGAGATTAGAAACAATGGTGGAGTGTGTGTTTGGATTCAAACGCAACTATAGCAGTGAGGTGAGAATAAAAAATGACTATTAAGGACATCAGATTAGAATTGATATATAATAGAAGTTTTTAAATTATTTTACTTTTATAAAATTATTAAAATATGTGAATTTATAAATTAATTTAATAAAATATTAAAATGTATCTTCCAATATTTTATTATAAATATTTTAATAAATTATATAATCAATTTAAATTATTTAATAGATGAAATGATAATTATTTTTAATTTTTTATAGTTAAATATTCTTTTATAACAATGATAAATATTATTTTCACAAATAGTAACATTATACTTGGATCAAATTTTGTAGAATTCGGTTGGGAAAGAAATTAGTTTAACTTTTAAGGATAAAATGGTAAAATAATAAATAAAAGTATGAGTATTTTTGTCTGTTAAAAATACCAATTACCAACTGCCCCAGTGAATTTTAATTGCTGCTGAAATCTCCAGTTGATTTTCAGCATATCAGTGTGGTGGAAATGCATTTTCACTGAACTGTCATGCTGAACCAAATAGCATAGCAATAAGGTTGGTAGCAATTATTTACCCCAACTGCACCTCATTAGCATTAAAAGCCAAACCAAAGGAGGCCTAAATCAACCATCCCAAATTAATAAAAAAAAGAGTAAACTATACCACGGGTCACCTAATATTGTCTCTCATTTTTTTGTCACTCAATTATCAATTTTTTTAATTTGGTCATCCAACTAATTAAGAGTGTTTATTTTCTGTCTATTTCTGTTAAGTGTCGTTAAATCTCTGATGGTAGGGTAACGTGGCAGTTAAAAAATTAATATAATAATAAATTTAGCCCTCAACTTTTACATATTCTATTGATTTAGTCATATTTTTTTAAAAAAATAACTGTCAAAATTTACAAAAGGTCTCAATTTGATTATCAAAATTTACCTTCCTCTTCTACTTCCCCTACGGACACTACCATCGTTGCCTCCACCTCCACCTTTCTCCAAAAAAAAAAACCTTCCTTTCTTTTTTCTATTTGAACCTAAATTATCATTAAATAGTAGCA
Organism: Gossypium hirsutum; assembly: GCF_007990345.1. Classification (NCBI taxonomy): domain Eukaryota; kingdom Viridiplantae; phylum Streptophyta; class Magnoliopsida; order Malvales; family Malvaceae; genus Gossypium; species Gossypium hirsutum. The sequence continues at coordinate 38,191,733 of NC_053445.1, read as the reverse complement.
TATATATTCTTACATATCAATATATAATTTTATTATAAAAACACTGAAGTTTTCTAAAATATATCTAGTAGTTCTCACATCTACAGAAAGATTCAATTCTATTAATACTTCTCAAACCCTTCTGCAAAAGGGGCATAATAAACAATATCAAAAACCAACAATTTATGATGTTATATAATAAAACGAGAATATTGTGTTTTCATCTAAATTGTAGAAAAATATAGTTACCAAACAAACAAACAAAAAATGAGAGTAAAAGAGAGATGTTTTACTTGAAGTAACAGTAGAGACAACATTGTTGTGGTTGTCCGTGGCGGTAGGATGGCTGGTGGTACTATGCTGGCAGGTGGGCTAGTTAGAAAGAGTGGGGTAATAGTCATAATTCATCGTTGTCGTTGGATTCCTTCTTCTTAAAGAGGATTTAAATGTTAATGATGCCACCATTGAAATATTCATATTACAAATAAACCAAAAAAAAAAGTGTTTTTGATTAATTATAAAAGAGGTCCCTAACTTTAATCAAAAGTCAAAAAATGTCACGTCCAACAATCCGTTAGTGGGCTAATGGATTTTTTAATGACAGTGACAAATTCAAACAATTATCTCAATTATAGTGATTAAGTTAATTAAAAAAAGGTAGAATAACCAAAATCGAAACAATGCTATTTTAGGGTGACTTGTGATATAGTTTACACAAATCTTAAATACTAAACAAGTTAAACTCGTGTACTACTTCAAATATTATATATAATATTATGATTACGACCTTAAATAACTTTTTTTTTATAATAAAATAAATTTCAAATACTCAAATATTATTATTCAGGTGCATATGTAAAAGATTTTAAAAGAATTAAAGTCTCAGTCCAAAAAATTTCTAATTAAAATAGTGAACACATTAATATTATTTTTATAATAAAAATTATTTTGCATATAAATTTGGAACAATTTAATGCTCTTGATGTTATTACATTTTTTGGTATTTTCTTTGAAATATAATACAAACAATTTAACATATATTTTTATATGTTGTTTATCCTAAACTAATAATTATTTCGAGTTTTCTTGATGTACATTGTAATAGCCTAAATTTGCCCGGTCCACATACAGTTCAAAAATTAAAAAAAAAAGAAGAAAAAACCAAATTAAAGAAAACAGTCCATAAAGTCTGGTTACAATAAAGCCTAAGCCAATACAATAGGCCTAATTCCGAATACCCCATCTAGCCCAACTATCATGGCCCAATGCAGCCCAACATAACCAGAAACCCTAGCTGTAATGGAGAGCTTCCAGCACCGCAATAGTAGCCTCCCACACGCCACCTTCTGTTTTCACCACCACTGCGCCACATTGGTCTCCGTACCGCCAGCTAGACTCCTCCGTACCTACAAGAAGGACAAACAAACAACACAAACAAACAAGCACAAAGAAAAAAACAGATTGTATTTTTCTATTGGATGATTTTTTTTGAATATGCGACTATAAAAAGAAAACAGAAGCCATTGTATTTTTTTTCACGAAAAACTGTATCAAAAAGGAAATCAATACAAAAAAAGGTTCTTTTTTCTCTTGTCGATTCTATTCTTTTTCTGATCGCTTTCTTTTCTATTTGTTTTGTTATTAATACATATATATAAGCATATAAAAAAAAGGAGAGATTAGAGAGAGTGGGTGTACCTGGAGGCCGGATTTTTTCTCTCTCCGCAGTCATCGGAGTTGAAGCGATGATCGGAGGTCTTCGAAGGCGACGAATCGTCAGAACGGCGCTGAAAACAGCAAGCATGTCTTTTAGGTTTTGTTTTAAATGAAATAAGTTGCTGATCGCTCTAGGGTTTAGCCTAGAAGTAGTGGAAGAAACGACGTCGTTCAGAGCCTGTGAAGTGGCCATGATACGACGCCGTTTAGAGGCTCAGACCCGCGCGGTGACCCCGCCCGGGGAGGATCCGCGCGTTTTTGTTGTATGGCTTATTTGCGCCACCGGTCCTTCGTTTTTTATAGCGTATTGCAATCCAGTTCTTTTGTTTCTTTTAAATTTAACCTCTCGTTTTTCTTTTGTTTTGTTTTAGTCCAGTTCAGACGCTGCGTTTCGAGGGCACGAGATTATTTCCCTTTTGGTCCCTTATATTACGCGCGTGTTACCATTCGGCCCTCTAACCCTGCCCAATTTTGTTTTCTTCCTTTTAACTTTCGTTTTGACTTCAATTTAGTTCTTATTAGTTTAATATGCGCAGTTTTCTTTAAATTTCATTTAAATACTTATGGTTATATCATTTTCTTTACATATTTTAACTCTTTTTTAAATCATATATCATTTTAATAACGCACTTAATATTACTTGAACTTTGTGATTAATTTCGTCTAAATTTATTGTTTTATTATCATTTTAAGTTCTCATGAAATTATTTTCTTATTTCTATGTATTATTTATATATTATATGTGAATTCAATATCATTTGCATTTTAATAGTTTTATTTTACAATATATTTTTAAAGTTTACTTTTATAGATTTATTGGTTTTTTAAAATCTACGTAATAATATTTTCATATAAAATACTTTATTCTATATACATATATTATTAATTCATATTACTACGATTGCTAAACAAGTTCTTTTAATGTGACTATAAGTTTTAAAATTCCTTTTTGCATATGTATAGTTTATTTCAAAACTTTTGTGTATAGGATTTATAAGTTAAAATTTCTCTTTTTGCTATTTTTAGTGTAACTTTAATGTTTTTTATTAAAAATTCATTTGATGGTCGACAGTTGATATTGGTATTCATATAATACATGATTGAAATTTTTGTTGTTATGTTTGTTTGTATTTGTTTGCCAATTGTTTGTATTCATTAGTGTATATGTAACTTTACGAGCAATCAATCCGCGTTGTACATTATCATTCTATCGCATTATTTATTCAAAAGATTACGTTTCATATCATTTAAATATCAAAAGCATTTTTATTCAAAAATTTCAAAATAAAGCAAATACTTGACATTTGGAATCTTCGAAAATTGAGCCCTATCGTATTGGGTTCCAATTCTCTTCGTCGAATCTAAATAATCGAGAATATCTCTTTAAATTAAAACAAAAATAAAGAGCTCATTCTCGGGAATTCGACACGTTGTATCCTAACGCATTGGATATGACATGTTGTCTTCTCGAGGCGAGGATTTTTCTAATAAATGAAAATAAAGACAATATTTGATATTTAGGAGTTTTGTGAAATCGAGCCCTAACTTACTGGGTTTTGATTTTCTTATTTGACCCAAATAATCAAATACCCTTCTCAAAATGCATAAGTTTTAAAGGTCAAGAGATAAACTTAATTTTGAGGATTTAAAATGTCGCACTCTAACTCATTGAATGTGACAATTTATTTCTTCGAAATAAGTGAGCCTCATCATCCAATTCATTTTATTCAAAATAAAAGGATCGTATTTTAAAATCTTTTCAAAATTTCGACATTAAGACATTAAACAATCGATTCGGTACCAATTTTGGGCGTTACGAGGGTGCTAACCCTTTCTCGTGCTGTAACCGACTCCCGGGCCTATTTTCTCAAATCTCGCAGACCTAAAATTTATTTTAATGGTAAACCGGTCACACCTTAATAAAAGATCGGTGGCGACTCCAATTTTAATTTTCAAAGTCAATCCCCGTTTTTTCAAAAAAAAAGGTTTCGACATACATTTTCTTTTGCCCATATTGAAGTAGTTTAAAAAAAAAATTTGGAATTGTTTTCTTTTTTATAAATTCTTTTACATAAAACAACAGACTTTATAAAAAGTTATAAGTTGCAAAAACATAATATTTTGTAAAAGAATGCTGTATGTTGGTTTAACAGTTAATGTGTTGTGACTTGAGTTCAAGTTATGTTAGTCGCGTTTCTATTTTACAAAAATGTAATACTGTGTGAAAAAATCTTGTATGTTAACCTGATGGTCAGGACATTCACCGCTCTAGATGTGGCATGGGTTCAAGTCGAGTTGTTAAAATTTTTGTGAAATACAGAATTAAATAACAAAATTTATGTAAAAACGATTATTTTTTACAAGGATTTAAAAACAGCGCTTAAATATGTGTATATATATGTAACTAATTAAACCTGCCTTGTATATGATTAGTAGCTGCTAGGTATGTACGGCCACACAAAAATTGTAGATATTTTATCAAAAACATGAATTAATTTATAGAATCTAAATTACTTTTACAGAATTACGTCAAGTTCTTAAGATATTGCCTGATTATGTATTTATTTTAACAGTAAAGATTCTTTTCAGAAAACCCTAAATAGGGGATTAGAAATTAGGTTGTAGACAAAAGCTTTGAAGGTTCCTTTGATTGAGTTTCGACATTTCGCTTTCTTCCTAGTTAGCTAACAAGCATGGCTACCTAATCTTGATTTCTGTTTCATAGCATGCAGCCCCTCCCATGGTTTTGTTGGATAGAAATCGGTAATGAGTATCATAGAATTAGAGAAGTGTTGAAGTCGCCTAAACAGGTTGAATCGCTAAAAAATTTTAATTTAGAAAAACCAATTCAAATCGATGATCCAACGTGATTCTGCTTTTGAAAACCTTATTAGCTTTCTTTCATTGTTGGTTTTATATTCAATGGAATCGGAAGGCAGATATTAGAGATATTGAACGTATGTTGAAGGAGTGTTGATAGGGTGCTTCGTGATTTGGTCATGTCGTGGAGAAAATCAACTGAAGCACAAGCAAAGCAGAACCAGAAGAAACGCATGTTCAAGCACCAAATGAAGAGGAACACTGACAAGGAATAAATCGTAAAATTTTTTGAAAATATTTCACTAAATATTTTATTTTAAAATTATGTTTGGAATAATACAAAATATGATTCAAAAAATAATAATTACTAATTCATGTATAATATTACTTATTAAAATTATCATAAATATTAAATATCAAATATATTTAATATTAATTACACATATTATTATTTACGAATAATTGCCTTATTTATAAATATTTTTCATTATTAATAATTAATATTAAATATAATAATTTCAATTCCTCTCTCCTCATTATCTTTTATCATTTCCCTCTTCTTTTTTTTACCGCTTTTTACTTTGTTCTTATTCCTGTCCATATCTTTTTCTTCTCTCCTTTCACCAAACCCAGTTTTCCGACGAGTTCACCAGTATTTGCTGTCGTTGACCAATTTCTTTCACTCTCCAAAAACTACCACAAATTGATCTTCATCTTCTCTCTTTGATACTTAAATTATTTTCTCCTAAATCAACCTCTAAAATGGTAAATCTAATTTTAAAGAGAAAAGCCAAATAAAAATATCAAAATTTCACTTCTATTTCTACCGGAGATCATCAATTGTTTTTAGATAATTGCATGTTTGTGTTCGAGGAAGATGCTGGTTTTAAGGTCTTTTTTAAGTTTCACTTCTATGTCTCTTCGTATTTTCTGATTACATGTTTGTGTTTGAGAACGATGTTAATTTTATGGTCTTTTTAAGCTTCACTTCTATCTCTTCTTATGGTCTTTTTAAGTTTTCACTTTTATGTCTCTTCTTATTTTTTAGATGATTGCATGTTTATGTTTGAGGAAGATGCTGATTTTAATGGTCTTGTTAAGTTTTTATTTTTAATTTTCCCGGCAAGTTGTTCTCCGGCATTACTATCTCCGGTGTTAGAGTTAGTTCCCTCTCCCTACACGGTTTTCTGTTGGGTTTGTCCACTATTTTAAGTGGGGATAAAATTGTACATGACTAACACCCGTACTAACCATTCTCAAGCCCCTGCAAAGAATGTCTATTACAGCCTTGAATATAAGAAGGGAAGAATAGCCCATTCCACGGAATGGGATTCATTCCAACCAAACCTAAACCTAAACTTCACTACAGAGCATGGAATGAGACCTGAATAGGAATCCTATTCAGGTGAACCAAATCTATTTAATAAAAGAAATGAGTGATTTACTCAAAGTTTGGTATTATTATTATTATTATATTATTTTTTGAGTTTACTAGTACAATTATAGATACGAGCATATCTAATCACAATACAAAACACGAATCAGAACCTAATCTCACACATGGTTGAATTTGGAGAAAACTCACACGTGACGTTTGCACATTATTGAACTTATTTCTTAGAGGAATCGAATTAGAATTATAGATTTTTGAATGAGTTAAAATGTAATTTTATCACCATAAAAATTTTACAACTTTTGAGGGATTAAACTTTAAACTTCCCATTTTAGAGGGGACAAAATTAAATTTTAAAAAAAGGCCTAAATGCATTTTCAGGATTTTTTACCTAATTAGGATAGAAAAAAAAATTACTGAAATAGTATGTCAGAAAAAAATTTACCAAAATAGGTTACTTTTTCATTGGAGCCTATTAGATAGGCGCCAATGAATAAAATAATAATAAAATTTTATTAAAATATAATTTTATATATTTTTAAAAAATACGGGTCAAAATACGGTCGGGTCGGGTGGCGCCTATCAAGTAGGCGCCAATGAAGGAGCCTGGTAGCCCCCCCATGGTCTGCTGCTGCTGCCATGCCATTGAAATGTCCCTTCAAAATAATTTTATTTTTGCTATAAGTAATAGCAAATGAACCAAGCTCCAGACGGTGAGAAAAAAAAAAGAGAGAAAGGAGAAGAGGAGAAGGAGAAGAAGAAGAAGAGAAGAAGAAGAAGAAGAAGAGAAGAAGAAGAAGAAAGTTTATAAAAAAGGTAATGTATTTTTTTAATAAATAATTTTGTTTATAGTTTGTGGATTTTTTAGTATATATTTTAGAAAATATTGTGAATTTTATGTTATTAATTATAAATTATCTATATTTAGTGTTTATAGTTTAGATTAGAATTTTGTATGAATATTTTAAATTTTTTGTATGAATATTATAATTTTTTTATGAATATTGTAATGTTGTATGAATATTGTAATTATTTTATAATTAAATTTGTATTTATAGTTTTGGATTAGTAATTTTTTGTATGAATATTGTAATAATATTGCAATTTTTTTGTATGAATATTGTAATATTGTAATTTTGCATGAATATTGTAATTTTTTTGTATCGCAGATCAAAAGTCTGAATCAATGCCGCTGATCCGAACCCGGCTAACTTACAAAATTACAATATTCATACAAAAAATTACTAATCCAAAACTATAAATACAAATTTAATTATAAAATAATTACAATATTCATACAACATTACAATATTCATACAAAAAATTTAAAATATTCATACAAAATTCTAATCTAAACTATAAACACTAAATATAGATAATTTATAATTAATAATTAATAACATAAAATTCACAATATTTTCTAAAATATATACTAAAAAATCCACAAACTATAAACTTATTAAATTATAAACAAAATTATTTATTAAAAAATACATTACCTTTTTTATAAACTTTCTTCTTCTTCTTCTTCTTCTCCTTCTCCTCCTCCTTTTTCTCTTTTTTTTTTCTCTACCGTCTGGAGCTTGGTTCATTTGCTATTACTTATAGCAAAAATAAAATTGTTTTGAAGGGACATTTCAATGGCATGGCAACAGCAGCAGACCATGGGGGGGCAGAGCCATTGGCGCCTGGCTACCAGGCTCCTTCATTGGCGCCTACTTGATAGGCGCCACCCGACCCGACCCGACTGTATTTTGACCCGTATTTTTTTAAAAAATATTAAAAAATATAAAATTATATTTTAATAAATTTTATTATTATTATTATTTTATTCATTGGCGCCTATCTAATAGGCTCCAATGAAAAAGTAACCTATTTTGGTAAATTTTTTTTCTGACATACTATTTCAGTAATTTTTTTTCTATCCTAATTAGGTAAAAAACCCGCATTTTCACCATTTAACTAACTTAAAATTTTGCAATTTCCAAAAGAGACTAGAACAATTTTTCAATTTGGGAGAGGGGTAAGGTCATACCTGATGCTCTGCCTCTAGTTAAACTCGAATAACTATTATTATGGTATGAAAAAATATAGTTTAGTGCAAAATAAAAATTAATAGAATATTCGAAGTTGCACTAAATGTGCTTAAAAAGTGATCCAAAGCACGCAAACAATTCTCTATACACTTTACCCCTTTCCTCGGAGGAAGCTATCTAGTGCCAAGTTTAAGTTGAGCATATAATCTTCTTAGTAAAACTTGAAATGACAAATCATCAATTGAGTTGAATCAACTCAAAGTTGTAAGAACCTAAAAATTCAACTAAAGTTCGATTGAATTTCATTTCCGAAGCTCGATTCAAGATTTATCTATTAAAAATGAACACGATTCCCATGCTCGATTATTTATCCTCAGGCTCAAATACAAGTTCAAAATTGAAAATTTCAACACTAATTAGAAATAAAAAGCTTCATTAAGCTCATGAGCTACTCAATTCAAATATTAAGATACTCGAATTTGTCTTCTTTAATACCTTGAAAGCTCAGTACAACTCAATAATGACCTAGTTGAACTCAAGTGCTTTTTTTCCTGAGTCAAACCCAAATGATACGTGAGCACATATCTCTCGTTTATCCCCCATCCCCTCCCTTCAATTTCTACCAACACTTCAAACATTAATTAAAGCTTAGCATATGAGTAATCACATAATTTACAGTTAGAAGTTCCCACTTCATAACTTTCTTAAAACCTCGGCAGCAACATAGTACAAAAAGAACATCGTAAAACTCGATTCCATTTACAACCTAATTGCATTTATACTACAATGCAACGTACATTCTGCAAGTAAGTAAAGGAGAGGTCTTAAATAAACCAAGAACTAAGTAACATGGATCGATAGAGAGAGAGATTGAGAGAGGTGCAAGGAAAAAGGAAAATATAAAGACACCAGAACTAAAATCATTGAACAGTTGATTGTGTGAATAGTATGATTGTTACAACAGGCAGTTTTCATCGAACCCCAAAAATAAATAGTAGACACAATTGAGCAGGTATAGAGACTATGTTGCCAAAAATACCTAGAAACCTCCATTGGGAAGCCAAGGAGCCTCCAAAGGTACAAACTTGCACAAAAATGTTGAAGATAAATGCGTACCTCAGCAGAAATTTAGACCAGTAAGACTGCAACTCAAGATCTGCAAGAAGGTAGAGTGATGCCTCCGCAGCAAGCAGCTATTATTATGTACAGTAACAGAACAATCAAGCATGTCAACAGTGCCCTGTACACACAGACATGTAAGTTTCCTCATGTGGAACTGAATATGTTCCTAAGAACCGAGTAGTTACAACTATAATATCAAATTAAAATGATTCATGAAATTAATTTAAGATACTAAAATGATTTCTATTGACATGCATGTATGATAACAGCTGATAATGGCAAACTAGCAATACAGTCTGACAAGTTTTTCACACAAGTTACGAGTAGCCTAAGAATAGGGAACATCAGTTACAACTCCATTGACATTGCCCAACAGAAATTCTTCATAAGTAGTCAAATATCAAACCGATGCTTTCCTCAATTTTTCATGTCATCCCTTATAAACAGGTTTTGTACACAGTACATGAATTAGAAGAATCAGAAACTTGAAGACTTTGATTAAACACAATTGAGCAAAGTTTCTTAAGCTCAGTGGCAGAACAAAAGGCCTATGTAGAATAACTCTAGAAAGAAAATTCAAATCTAGCCAGTTATCCCTCTCTTGAATTTTCATTGTTTTGCAAGTCTATAACAACTAGTTTTTTCCCCCTTTTGCTATGTTCTATTTACGTCTTTCATTCTCCTGTTGGTTCCCTTCCTTGGATATGGGCAGCCAAAGTCAATATTTTTGTTCCAAGATTGTAGCTAATAGGAATTAATAAAGGCTAAAATACTAAGAAGGCCCTCATTTTCACTTTTCTTAAGCAAGTCCCCCATACTTTTATTTTACAGTATCCAAACAAGCCCTTATCCTTTGATTTATACCTACATAAGCCCTTAATCCAAATAGAAGGTTGATTTATGATAGGGGTTTATTTAGGTATCAATTCAAGGTTATATTTGGGTTCAAAGTACAGGTAAAGGTCTTATTTAGCTGTAAATTAAAGGTTATGAGCTTATTTGGGTATAACTTATGTATACGGGCTTAATTTAAGTAGTAAAGTTTAGCTGTTTTTTCATTATTTAGCCATTAATAAATGGGCTATTTGTTTGTATTTCCATAAAACAAAATAAGATATATAAAGAATTTAAATTACTCACAAGAGTTTGGCATTTTTCATCCAAAGAGCTTGACGAAGGCGTTTAGATTGTTTCTTGAAATGGAATGCACCATCTTTCATCGTTGCAGTTTTGTCAACAAGAAGTTCAATCCTGTCGCCTCTTTCAAGTATTTTCTCAATGTTTCCACCATAATTGTACGAATCTGAAATTTAAAAATTAATCACAAATTCAGGGCACAATAGTCACTTGATGTGCAGCCATTCAACTTACAATGTTAATGTCACAGACAATAACAAGCATAAGGGTTTTTTTCCAGAGATCCTGATCTAAAGTGTTTTCCCCTTAAAGAACTGGCTAACACTAGTGATGAAACTGGTATCTTGTTCGTAAGGTTGAAAAACCTCATTCCAACAGGGTTCGAGATTTGAATTTCAAAGACATTATGCAGTGAAAACAATTGCCGAGGAACTACATGGTCAAATGCAAAGGTAATTAACTTAGCCTGAATAAGAGCAAGTAATTTTGCAACACTCTAAAGAACCCATCCACACATCATGACAGACACGAGAATAAAAAAAAAAAAGATTAGGAAAATCCAAAAGATGAATAAATAATGAAGTTCCAGCTATAGCAAGATACTTGCCTCACCCACTTCACCTCTAACACGATTGAGAGTATCTGCACTAGGATTATTAGAGAAAAACTCCATTTGTTGATGTAGCACCCGCGAGAATTCATTATTCATTGCATATGCAGGTGCATAATGAGCCACTTTGCCATAGTTTTTCATGAACCTCATGTGAATATCCTCCAAGTACGAAAATGGAATTCTCCCTGCATTGAGGCAGGGTAATTAATAGTGACTCATAAAGGATATCTTCTGTTTCTTTTACTTTTATCAATGAGATAAAGCTGTATACAAATTAATATCCATATTTTAAATGATAAAATCAAGCCAAACTCCCAACCCCCCAAAAGGAAACACATTAAATTTTTTGCAAAAAACAGTAAAGTAATCCATGGTAACGAAACTGCTCATAAGCTTAAGGTACAAAGCGATTGTTATAATGATACAGAAATGATTAGAACTTCTATGAAAGGAAAATAGGATAAATAAAATAGAATAACATACCAAATTTTATCTCCATAATGGGGGAAAAAAGGAACGAAAAAACTACTAATCCAAAATCAAAGCAAAGGAGAAATTTGATGATTTTGAATGGAATTGTTCAAAGCTACTTTTCGAGAATACCCCAGTGTTAGCTTCAAATAGAAGTTGTTAGTTGCGTCAAATGTATCTAATCTGAACCTAAGGTGTTGGAAATGGATCCATGAGAGAATATATGAATAAGTTTAGTGTTTTAAGGGCAATAGAATTAACTATATATATATTAAATTCATGTGATTAACTGTGATTCTCTAGCTAATGATTAAGCACCAAAAACGAACACCTTATGCTGATATATTTGCTAACAGATAAATCCTATGCATTATTCTTAAATCAATGCTAAATTAAATGAAAGTAGCTGGTTAGTTCTACTATAAAGCAAGATATAAATACTAGAAAAGAAAAATAAACGAAGCATACATTTCAAGTCACAGACTTTAAATCCCTAAACTTTAAAAGAAAGAATTCAAAATCCCTTACACTACTTCAATTGTCGACATTTAGATTTGAACTCGTAACAGAAATCGAGAAGATGTAGAATTTTAGAAATGATGAAGTAAAAGAATCGTACTTCCGAAGTTATCGTTAGCCATACAGAGGAAACAAAGGCCATCGGATCTAAGGATATGAAACATATAACGATCTTGCGAGAAGCATAATCTCGAATCAGCCTCCTCCGGAAGTTTCTCCAGCACCCTCCGTGCCACCGCCCCAGCGTTCCCCGTCACGGCGCTAAACTCCGCTAGAACCACCGTGCCTCGAGCCACCACCGCGTAAAGGATCGCCATCGAGAATTTTTTTTTCCTTTTTTGTTAATTTATTTTTCTTTTGCTTCAGAAAGTAAAAATTGTTTAAATATTTATGAAAACAATTAAGCTAAAATTCATGCTAATTACATTTTAATAATTCTTTCTTCTCCTTTTGTAGTTTAAACCAAGTATGTATCATTATTTTGGTTTAGCTAACTTTCTTTTGGTACCTAAATTTTAGTACATTTTTTAATTGATGTCAAAAGAAATAAGGATAATATAATTTTTTACCACCAAATTTTGTAATACCTATAGCATTTTGGGTAAATTACTAATATAGTCACTTTTGTTTATCTCAAGTTACATTTTAGTCAATGAGTCGTTAATTGCCGTTAACGGTGTAACAGGTGACTTCTTGCCAACGAGATGTACCAATGAGTACAATGGTTCGAGTTAAGAGGCGAAGGTTCTGAGGGGCAGGACAACCCGATAGTGAGACTAGTCAGGAAAAAGCTAAGGCATCAAGAGATTTCAAAGGCGAATAAGGTCAGTGCCATTCCGAAGGCACAATGAAGGCGTTGTGAGAATGGGTGGAGGGAGAAGACCAAGGTGCAAAGGTCGTGACCATCGCACAAGATGCATCCCATGGAGGTCTATCGATTAGATGGGAATCATTTGACCCACGAGAACTGGCCCGATTCAAAGAGTTGTTGGACAAGCCTATCATGGATGGCCAATGATGTAGATATGAAAACATAGGCTACCTTAGTAAATATGAGAACTAATATTAGAAGATTGAGGGGAATCATATGTTGTAAGATTATATTATATTTGATATTGTAATCTTGTAAATCCCTTGATTTAAGAGATAGGCTTAATCTCGTCTGTCGATGTAACTTGACTTAAACCGTCGATTTTGGGGAGCTCAACTATAAATAGAGTCCCCTCACTTGTAAATCATCAATTGTATATTGAATTCTTAAGAGTAATAGAATTCTTTGAGAGCATTTACTCAAACACAAGATTTCTTTTGTTTTGTGTTGCTTTCGCTATATAAATCGGTGTTTTGGAGGAATTCTTTTGTGAATCCTCAATTGTTTGGTAGTTAGGCTGACTTAGGTGTGCTTGCATCGAAAGGATCGTCTAAGGCCACATGAATTATAAGACTAAAGTTCTAGTCGCGTGACACAAGTATGTAGAAGTCAAAAATATATCATTTAATTGCATCTGTTGAAGGCTTGGCTCCACCAATTAAATTAAGCGTTATAATGTTGTATAGACGGACTTTTCACTAGTATCTCATCTACATAGACTTCCACAGACAACCCATGTGATTCTTAAAAATGTGTTCATCAATCTTTGATACATTGCTCCAATATGTTTTAGTCCAGAAAACATTATGACAAAACAATAAGTTTCAAGTTCAATTACTAAAAAAAAAAAAATTATCATTAAGGTCCATGTGTTTTTTGGTCGTAGCCTAAAAAAGTGTCCATGAAGCTCATAAGTTGGTACGTTATAAAAGTCTCAACCGATCTATTAATGGAGGAGAGTGAACATTAATTTTTGGGAAAAGCTTTGTTTAAGTTGGTAAAATTTATACACATTCACCACTTTCCTTTTTTTTCTAACCATAACAATGTTGACTAACCATTTAGGGTATCTTATATCATGGATAAATCCTACTGCAAGTAGCTTGTTTGTTTTTTCTCAGATTGCAAAGATTCGCTTAGAGGCAAATCTGTGCTTATTTTGGCATATTAGTGTTATTTCAGGATTGACATTGAGTGAGTGAATAATGACATTCATGTATAATCTTGCCATATTTATTGCAAGTACCATGCGAAAATGTTAATGTTATTTAGGAGAAAGGCAGACCTGGGGGTTGACTGCTTTGCTTATGTTCACTATGAGGTTGAGATTTGTTGGCTAAGTTAAAGATCTTCTATTTTGTTAGTTGATTGAGCTCTTGGTTGCACGTCTTCCTAGTGATTAAGGTTTTTTTAAAGTTAAGGGCAAACATTAAATGAGGCTGCAAGTTAGGTGGAAATTGTTAGATTTTCCAAGATGTTTTCCTGCGACCTTATTTTAATTCTAGGGAACATGTTGTAGCTATGTGTAAGCAATCAACTGCCTCTGTTGGCTTCGTTGTTCTGGTGAAATTGAAAGGAACATAACATGAGTGTAGGATGGTTAACGAGGGTCGTAAGATGTCACACTATTGCTAGAGGTGAATGGCATTGTATGGGGGATTTAAAGGGTTTTGGTAACATAAACAAGTAAGGCTTATAGTCAAGCTTATAAAGGTAAGTCTTAGCATTGGGGAAAGGAATGTTAGCTTTAAGGGGGTGATCCATGGTTCTTTTCTCAGTTTCTATAGGTGGTGTCAAATATTAACGATTTGAAAGTTAATGCACTTACGAGATAAATGGAATTCTATAAATGTGTCAAAGTATGTGGTATAGGATGTGTTCAGATACTTAAATTAAAAGAAATGAAATGGGCTGAGAAAAGTAATAGTAAGACAAAAGAGAAGATGCTTTTAAGGTTGCCATTTGCATGAGAGTGTGTGAGACTAAATTGTCCCTTACATATGATTGATTAAGATATATGTCTTTGATCGACGATACTATACCTTTAACCCTTTTGTTTGTTCATCTTATCATTTGACTTAAGGAGTTAATAAATATTTGCCAACCCTAATTGAAAATTTATTAAGTATGGGTCTTCAGGATTGTTGGTTACTTAGAGTGTGAGGCTTGCTTGATGAGCTAGTCTAATAAAAGTCGTATCATAAAATAGACTGCTAAGTTCTTAAATTTTTTTTTACAAATATATGTTGTATAAACTTGTTTAGATAAGTTGCAAGCTGTTTTATAAAACTGTACAAGTTACAAGAAAGGGTATTCATACAAGTTCTTAAGTTTGTGTTTTGTGTAAGTAATCTAACTATACAAGTTACAACAAAGGGAATTCATACCCATGATTATTCACAAAGGAGCTTCCTTGTTCATTGAAAAACTTGGATTGGGGGTCCATGGAATTATCATCTCCCATTTTCAAATCATGAATGCTTGACCTTTTCTTGTTTTTCTCATTGACGGAGTTGAGACGAAGAAAATACTTCTGTGCATGGCTCGCTACTTGAGTTGGCGTTCTTGAAACGACGGCGTTTCTTGATATGCTCCTCCAATCTCCTTTCCCATACTTTTGAAGTCCAATCAGAAATAGTCTATCCAATAATAGTAACAAAAAAAAAATTACTATTGTGAAAATTTTTAATTTTGAAAAATTATAACATATCTTTTAAGTTATATTAAAAAAAAAAGAAAAAAAGAAGAAGAAACGAAAACAGGATATGTGGCAAATTTTACTATGTACCTAAGAGAGTAACCCTATATTAGTAGAGACTAGAGATGTTCAATCGGTTAATCGACCTGAATTATTATTAACCGAATTAATCGATCTTTTTAAACCTTAACCATTAACCGAACCAAACTTTTTCGATTAATTTGGTCGGTTAACCGAATTAACCGACCGATTAATTTATACTTCTAAAAAATTAACCAAACCAACCGGCCCCGATCAAATACTTATATATTGTAATATTATTTATTAAGTTCGGTTAATTCGGTTAACCAACCGAATTAACTGTTAACCGAACTTTCAAAAAATTATTAACCGACCTCCGACCGAATTAATTCGATTAACCAACCAATTAACCGAATTCAATCGGTTAACCGAATTAATTCGGTTCTACACGAAATTTACACACCCCTAATAGAGACCTAGGGGACCATGGCCTCCTAAAATGGTAAATTTTCAAATTAGGTCCTTTATAATTTATAAAATTTTAAATTAGTAATAATAAAATTACATTTTGGTCCCTCTAAAAATAATAAAACTAATTTAACCTTTTAAAAAATATAAATATATAGGCTGTTAAAATGATAAAATTACATTTTTACTATTGTAAAAATATACAATTTAATTCTAGCCTTCCAAAAAAGATTTTCTAGCTCGGCCACTATGCTAAATCAAAGATTTAATCAATGTAAATTAATTTGATATATTTAATCTCTCTAATTTTATGACATGCCCAAACAATTAACATATTTAACTAGTTAATTAAAATGTTGAAGTTAATTTATTCTTTTAAAAAAATCTATTTACATATGATGTTGACTTAATTTTTTTTTGTTTTAAATGCTAACATGGACTTCTTCTTCTTCTTTTTTTTTTTGTCTTAAGGGTGTTTTTATCTTTTTAACTAAAAAGATTAATACGTAGTTGACCTTTGAAATTGTTTAAAAGTATCTATTTGATATCTAAACTTTTTTTCGGGCTTAATTGGTATTTAAATTTATATTTCGTCACACATTTTGATACCTTCACACTACCATCGTTAGTTTGTGCTGACGTAGCATTGACAACTAATCACACGATAACACGTGGCAACCTCTCATTATGACATATGTCAAATATAACTACAAAAAAACTAAAATTTTTTAAAAATATATAAATGAAGAAAAAAATAATTTTTTATATCAAGAATGAACTTGGACATATGACTATCTAGATTTAGATACTAGTTGTCCATATTCATTCAAGTTACATTTTTATTAATTTTATATGTTTTTTATATTATTAGTTTAAACTTAAAAAATTTTAAATTTTAAAATATACAAATTAATAAAAAATATATAAAATATTTTTCATATCAAATGAACCAGAACAATCATTTGTCTACATTCATTATTGATGTGTTTTTAGTAATTTTATATATTTTATTTTTTTTTATAAAATAGTAGGTTTTGTGTTATTGTTATTTTGAAATATATATAAATATAAAAATATAATATAAATTTATAAAAATATTTAAATATAAAAATTATAAAATCATAAATTTATATATAAATATATATAATTACTGAAAAAAAATCACATCTAGAATCACCTGAACAAATGGTTGTCTAAATTTATTTGAATATAGTCAAAACGTTAGTCTAGGTTCATTCTCGATGTAAAACTTTTTATTATTATTTTCTTATCAATTAATAATAATAATAATAATAATAATAATAAAGCACAATATTTTATAAAAATTAAAAAAATATAAAATTACTAAAATTGGAAAAAAAAATTTATATTAATTTTATTTTTAAAGATTTAAAAAAATTATTTATGTTTGTCATTTGCAAAATTAGAGGTTTTCACGTGTTATCGCGTGATTGGTTGGTAATGTCATCATAAGTTGACAGTGTTAGTATAGAGGTACCAAAGTGTATGACGGAATATAAATTCAAGTACCAATTAAACTCAAAAAATAGTTTAAATACTAATTAGATACTTTTGAATAAGTTTAGGTAGCAAACTGCATATTAACCCGAAATACTTAAGAATGTTAACTTTTTGGGCACTATAAAAATAAAAAGAACAAATGATCAGAGACGAGAGTATAGGGACTAAATGTCAATTTTGACCGTAGTTGAGGAGCAAAAGCAAAAATAGGCCATTTAGGTAAATAATTCTAGGTTCTAACCTGTGTTCTTCTTCGGTCCAAGGGACGCCTTTCCTTCTTTCGCTTTCCCTTTCCCTTTCCCTTTCCTTTCCTTTGGATCCAACCCAAACTTGGCTCCTACCTGACTCGTTAACCCAACTCGCTGATTCCAACTCACCCTCATAACTCGGCAACTCGACTCTTCCTGACTCAATCTCCAAAACATCATGCTCCAAATCCTCGTAATGTCTCCTAACATCCGCCGCCGACTTCCCCGGAACTTGGGCAGCGATTTTTCCCACCGGTCGGACGATTCGTCGTTGGAGAACATAACCAAAGCTCGCTCGAACAGCTTGTCTTGGTGCCAAGACCAGGCCGAGGAAGCATCATCGTTGGTTCGGATCATAATTGTAAATTGAAATTTGTGTGTGTGTTGTCTGAGAAAATTGATGCTTGTTTGGATTGGGGGTGAGTGGGTGTTTTATAAGATCTGAATCTGATTTTGATTTTCTTTTTGTTTTTTAGTTTGGATTACGTTAACTTTCGGCTATCTTTGACTTAAAAACAATTGATCTGATGAGATGAGATCATGTTAAACACGTTTCGCCATTATTTTTCTCGATTCTCAATTAAATTTAATATATTTTTTATTTTTATTTATTTTTTATCTGTAAAATGTAAACTCTTTATTACTTCATCAATAACTGAAGCTGTTTTGTGTTTCCTGGCTATTTTTTTTTAAATTTAGCTTATTCTGTCTTGTCATGATGTCGGTTGGAAAATCTTTTTTATTAAAATTTTCCAATTGATTCCGCTATTTTCTGATTGTTAACGGCGGAAAGTTTTAAAAGGCTTTTTTCAATTTAGATTTAATTTTTTATTTGATTGATTTAAAAAATAAAGTTTAATTGATAATGTTGTTAAACTATAATATGTGTATCAGAACATGTTTAAAAATTTATAAATATTATTTGGCTTTTATTATATTTGAAAAACAACCAATGAGGTATTGGCTCTGTTAACAATGGTAGAGGTTTTGAATATTAAGTATTCAAGTTCGAGACTTATCATGTACGATTTTAAGTGTAAGTGTTTGAGTTTCATCATATATTGTTTTCATGGATAGATTTTAGTTGACTGCTGGCGGAGTGAACTAAATTTTAATTGGATAAATTGTATTATTAGACATTTAACTATTAGTAAAAAAAATGTGTCATCTAAGTTACAAAATAGTCACTCAATTATTCATTTTTTTCACTAGATGTCTAATGGTAGCAGCTTTTAAAATTGGCATAATAGTTACTTTAACCTTCAACTTTTGTTCATTGAATCAATTTAGTCTTAATTCTAAGAAATCTAATCCTCAATATTTACACATTATATAATTTAGTCTTTTCTGCAATTTTACTTTTATTTATGACCCTTTCACCTAAAAAGCTAAAAAAAAAAAACATGTGTATTAACTAAACTTAATTGAAATAGACAAAAACTGGAAACACCCAAAAATCCAAAATAATAATTTTCATATTTTCTCATTCTTTTAAAATTAACTCTCAAAATAACAAAGAAAAGCAAACCTACAAAAAAAACCATATTACACAATGCGTAAATGTTAAGGGTTATTTTTTAGAATCAAGATTAAATAGGCATAATTTATAAATATTGAGAGTTAAAGTTGTTATTATGTTAATTTTAAAAGTTGTTACTGTTAGTCAACTAGAAACCAAAAAAAATAATATTAAAAATTCGAGTTATCATTTTGTAATTTTTTATATTTAAATAAAAAAATACTGACTACTAATATAATTTACACGCTATAGCTGTAGTATTACAAGTACATACCTGAGAACAAATTGGTGCAATGGAATATTCTGGAGTGCCATGCAACTCCATATTTTTAATGAATGGTTTAAAGTTAGTAAGATATTTTATTTTGGGTGCTGTAAAGTATAAGGTTAATTAGTTGTAAGTCTTAGCCACTTTTTTAGACTCATATCTTTTTATGATCAACTATTAAACGCTAAATTCATTCTTATCCGATTAAGGATTATGAAAGAAGAGACAAATCAACTGATTTTGGTTGGTTGAATAATTTTTTTTTAGATTCTTGATTATCATTTCAACAATTTCAAATTTATTTTTTTAGAGTGCAATGTGTACAAAATATCTGAATAATTTCGTTTTAATTTATCCTTCCAATCGAATAAAATATTGCAATTGAATTGATCTATACTTAGGCGGGTTTGGATGAGTGGTGCATTTACTTGTTGTTAGTATAAAAACAGATGTGGCGGTGAGATTAGATGCTGTAACGTGGGATAAAAAATAAGTTAAATGCACCGCAACACACCCCACCACCCGTCCAAACCTACCCTTAGTATTATGTGCAGGATAGATAGGTGTTGTATGATAAACTAAAACATTAAGTTCTCGAAAAATTAGAGTTGAAAATTGAAGAATTGAATTTAAGTTATAAAACCGTTTTTATATATTACTTAAAATTAACTACAAAATATAATTAAATTGTTCGATAAATATAAATTATAAAAGAATATATTCTACATTTTATCTTTAATTTTAAAATATTTCATCTTATTCTAAACAAAAATCTAATTTTAAACATAATTTTTTTATAGGATAATATAATATTAAAATAATACAATAAAATTGAATTAATTGAAAATATTCTTTATTAAGTAATAAGTAGCTCTTATCTACTTATTATTTTCCACATTTTTTTTGGATTATCAAACAGATGTAAAAATTTAAATCATTTAAAATATTAATTTTTAATTGATTTAATTTTCTCAATGATTTACCAAACAAATCATTAGCTGAGTTGAATTAATTTAACGTGAGTAGAATTAATCTAGTTAGTTTGGAACTTGTAATAATTGATTTTTATCGAAGTTATTAATATAATTAAGAGTTAATGCATACGGAAATATTTGAATTTGACAATTTATACTTACTTAGTACCAAAATTTTTTTTACACTTAAATAATATCTAAAGTTGAAAACTGTATGCCAATATGCTCCCCTTTCAATAATATCTATACAACATATTTTATTATTACACTCATTATTTACTAATTATAACTTTATAAGTGATAAAAAAATTATTCATCCATAATAACTCAAATTGAAGCTGCTGCTACCATGTCCCATCATTTTAACACTAAATTTTATCTGTTAATAAATGCCAATTAGTTCTGGCCAAAGGCCAATAAATAAAATAAAATAAAACAAGAGAAATGCCAATTAGAGACTTTGCTTTGAAAGATGAAAGTTGCAAAACTGCAGAGTCTGTCTGACAAAAAACTTGCTTAAGACTGAGATAATCCTACAAACCAATGTTGCTTCTTAATGTAATGTTGTTTAAACTAATCAATGCAACTTTTTATTCTCAAAATTAAAACAAAATTATGTAATCAATTGCATTCAGATTTATGTAATATAAAATATATAAATATTAATACGCAGCCATCCCTCAACTTAAGCAACCCAAGTAGCTCTTGTATAAACTCGATTATGAGTTCGGGACCTCTCAATTTCGAAAGTTGGACGAAAGAGTGGGAGGATTTGGATAAAAATATAGATTTAAAAAATAAGTTTCAATAAAAATGAAGTCTGTTTTTTAAAGAGTCGAGTTTCGGGTAAGATTTTTTAGCTCAAGCCCGGCTCAAATCTGCCTAATTTTAGGACCATTTTTTAGGTCGGAACTATGCCTGAAAAAAAGACCTAAAAATTTATATTATCTCGGCCTGGCTCATGGTTAATTCTACTAGTGTACCATTTCTTTTTTAATTTTAATTACAAACCTTCAAAATCTAAGTGCCTATAACAATAAGAACACGGTGATTAGTAGTAAACACTTTAAGAGGAAACCTCTTATTTTTAGTTATAGATAGGGGTGTTCACATTTCGGTTAAAATTAAATTAACTGATCGAACTGATCTAATTCGGTTAATCGCTCGGTGGTCGAATTTAGTTCTGTCGAAGGTCAATTAATGATTTTTTGGAATTTTGGTTATCGATTAATTCGGTTCGAAATTGGATAATTAACTTAATTAACCAATTAACCGAAATATTTGTGTTTTCAAGACTTATGTAGTGTTTCTAATGTGTTATTTGTTGTTTCCACTTCCATTTAAAATTTTTTAAACTATTAAATAAAAGAAAATGAACATTATTTTAACCAAAAGACAAAAATATATAAATTTCGGTTAATTTAAATAACCGACTAAATTAATCAAAATATTTCAACTCGATTAATGTATTTAAAAAAAATTAATTCGATAAACGGTTAAAAATATGTATATTTTAATTAATTCAATTAGAATATTAACCCACCGTTTGAACAGAAAGATGTAGAAAAAGTTTGACTTAATATGTCCGTATCGATTGTTGTAATGGCACTGGACATTCATCTAGTTTTTCCGCTCCTCAAAGTGTAGTATTGCTTTTTAGAAGACTTGCTACCTTCGGCTTAGAAACCACCTTTGTCACGGGTTATTTTTTTTCTTTGACTTGTTTGATTGGGCTGATGACTCCCACTTCACTTGAAGGGCCTTTTTTTCATCCTTGTCCGTGTGCTTGTAAAGAACCCATTAGATCATCAAAGATAAGTCAATAGCAGCTACTACATGTTCAGACATTGGAGTCAAACTCCTCAATAACTTGATTCAACAATCTAATTTTGACTAGTTTCCTCTCCAAAAGACCTCATTTGATTCATAATTGTAGACATTTTAACAGCCACAAAATCTTGGACGAATTAACCATCACTCATAAAATTATGTTGTAGTGATAGCATAGAAAAGCAATAAAAAATTAAAGAAACAATCGAACCATTTTTTTCATATAAATGATGGGTATAACCAACACAACAAAATCTAAAAAATTATAAATAAAAAAAACAAATCCATTTTACACAAGCTTCAGTGACAGATATCTCAACAAAAAAACTATGGGATTTCTCCGAAAGAAAAAAACAAAAGCCTATTTTACACAAAATGATCTCCTTAGAACTTGCTTATTAGTTGTATTGTTCCTTTGGTCTACAAGTATGAACAAGCAAATCCGCTACTTACCAAGTTCGTTTGTTCATGCTCTTCGGTTATATGTGCCGAACGGGGCTGATTGCCTACTTATATTTCATTAATTTGTCCCCATCCTATGGCATGTTCTTCAAGATTGTTAACCAACTCCCAAAACTCATCTTCACTAGCCTCGGCTGGATTATAGTGGTCTCCTCCAGCATGTGAAGTACCTGAGGCTCCCCCGGAAGTTGTTGCAGCATTGTTGTGTGCTTCTAGTGGGCGTCTATCGAATGCTCGAGAGCTGCTCGATGCAACATAGACTCGACACAAACTGAATTCATGTCTCAACTACATTAAAAAATGGTAAACAAGCAAACGATGATTAGAAAATAAAGTAGTGAATTTAGTTTTAAAATATAAATCTTCATATGTTCACCTTAGGAGGAGCAGACACATATGGGTCGGACAGTGCTTCGATGGCTCTATATTCATTCATCTTCCATTTGGTTTTCCTCCCATTTGGGGCTTTTCCCTTGTAAAAGACCATTGTTTTCTTCATCCCGATCACTCGATCGTCCGACGAGTAGACAAAGCCGGGAGACCCCGTCGCCTTCCAATATCCCGAAGCTGTAGTTCGGCTAGCTCTTCCCCCACGAGCTTCCCTCTCTTGTCTTGGTGTAAAGTAAAACCATTGCTCCACGTCTCCTTTACAAAGCTCCCCAGCAAGCTCTGCAACCATAAACAAAAAAAGGTTACCTACTTACAGTGGGATTCTTCATGTTGGTGTGATCAGTGAAGAAAGTGTATATATATATACTTGGAAGGTCCCATGGCTCAAGGTCGTAAAAAATGTTGAGGACTGGGATAACAAGGTGCATATCTTGTCTCATGCCTTGTAACTGGTTACGTAGGTAGAAGGAAACCAACTCTTCTTCCGTCGGAAAGAAGCGAAAACCGATGGCCACCTCCATCTCTGACCGGTACGTAGCTGATCTATACGTGTTGTGTGTTGGAATTAATGAGATTTCCATGTAAATGAAATTGGTTTAAATAGCTTGCTAGCCGAGTAAATTTGGAAAAAGAAGCTGTGGATTCCACACGGTTACAGCCAACATATTGTTCTTTTATATCCTATGATAAAACTTCACTCGTCTTGTACGGATCCAAGATATCCTATGAAAATCTGATGTTGAAGCAGTCAAAGGTCAATTTAAGACAGATCCATCCTTTAGTTTCTAATAATTAAAAGTCAACTGCTAGGAGTCTTATGCAGTTCATCTAGTAGAAATTAAAAAAATAAAATTAACAATCCCTATAGGCCGTGACCCACAATCCATGAGTTCAAATTGGACTGTGTGCAGTGATTTGAGTAATAAATTTTTTTTAATTAAAGGTAAAATTAAAAATTAACTACTATTTTTTTTAAATCAGGACAAAAAATTAGTAATTATCTGTAGAAAAAAAAATAAGATTATAAAACTTGAGAAAATCAAAATTAAAAAATTTAGCTTAAAAGAGCTGAAATTAAATATGGTAATTTGTTTCATTAAAAAAATATAGGAAAGGTCAAAAATACTTTTTTTTATTAACCAAAGGCTAAATACACAATTTAACTTTTTTGAAGAGGACACACTTTAAAAACACTCAAAAAAAAAATTTTTAGGTACCAAAATAGATATTTTCAAAATATATGTAACTTATTAGAAGATATGATAAAATACAGAGGCTAAATATGATGTTATCTTTTTTAGGCTTTCCTTTCTTCTTTCTTAATCCCAGTGCCAAATCATAAAAAAAAAAATCAAACATTGAGGGCCAAATACCTAGAATGCCCTCAATGTATGTTATTTTTATATATGTTATTTGAATTTATAAATATAATTTTTTGTGTTTATATAATTACATAATTTAAAATAAATAAGTTGTAAAATTTATGAATAATTTTTATGATAAATTCTAAATTAGCAAGAGACTTTTAATAACTAATGTAAAGTTCTGGGTTTTTTTCCATGTACGTCAGTTGCATGGTATCTTGGCTACACCCCTCCAAATGATCAATCTACTCTATCTTGTGTATCCTGATCATGGACATTAATGGTTATTAGAATAAATATGAAGGAGGCTATTAATGGTTTTCTCTTTCCTGGCACTTCACAGGCTCCTTTGTCATTCATTGATACTAGTGATTTTTCTACTCCTGGGCGAACTCGAGAGATTCTACCATCTTTGATACAGGACATACTCCTTTGGTCGATAATCTTGTCAATCCAAATTCTAGTGTGGGTGTTGTTGGAGAAAACAGAGGATAGAAGACCAAAGATTATATTTAACTAAGGAATTGATTTGATATTAAGGAGGCATTGTGGGACTTGGTGGAGCAAGGATATGAAGTCGAGTCCAAATCGGATGTAGAAGAACTGAAGAAGCAATTGAAGGAGAATACAAAGAAGAATGCGACAACTTTGCGATTTATTCTACAAGGGGCGAGTAAATCCATCTACCACACGCCCCCTTAATTTGTAATTTTCATTGAGTCTTTAAACTTCTCGAGCTTCTCCAACGACACAGGCTTCATAAGAACATCTACAGGCTGCTCGTTGGTCCCGACGAACTTCAAGCAAATTTCTCTTTTGTTCACCAAATCTCGAATGAAATGATGATGGAGCTCAATGTGCTCACTTCAGGCATTAAGAATTGGATTCTTTATCATCGCGATTGTCAACATATTATCACAGAATATGGTAGTCGAAACCTCTTCTTTCTGCTGTAGATTAGTTCTCATCAGCCATCTCTCCACTATCTTCTTGCTGCAACTTATCATTAAGTGCCATTGACATAGGCACCAGTTTACAAGTCGACATCTAAAATTTCTTCAATAGGTCCTCCACATACTTTTCTTGCAAAATAAAAATCTCGCCACTTGGTTGCTTGACTTGAAAATCGAGAAAATACTTCATAAGGTCGAGATCAGACATCTCGATCTCTTCCATCATGGCCCTTTTAAAATCTTCAACCATCTTCATATCTATTCCCGCATAGATCACGTCATCAACATAAAGAAAAACTATTCGAAAGTTCCGATTTAGTCCAATCTTCACATAGAGGGATGGCTCGCTCGGGCATGACAGCTTGGAGAGCTTGAAACCCCTTAGAGCTTGTCCATGTTGATATATGTGCTTTAATACTCATAGTGTTCTTATAAATGCTTGTCCAATGCAACATAGCCCTTTTCTAGAAGGCCTTATGAGTAGATAGGCCTTACGGGTAGAATATCAGTCTATCCATCGCAATTATGTCATTGGTAAGCCAGAATGAAACTAAAAAGATATTTATGATAGGAGGTGTGTAAGGAAAAGTGAGACTCTGCAAGGATGGTGTTTGTCTTGAACCCACCAAAACTAGTGGAATGGTTATGAGTCGGCCAAGTAACAATCACTCAGCGATCAATCCTCCATTAAAGAAAGGTGGAAGTTGAACAAGGAGTAGTGCGTTTGATTCTTTTCTGTTTAACAACCTATGCAAGATATGGTCTATTTTCGAGTATTGTGGTAAAGAAATTATGTTCGTTTGAACTTACAAGGGTTTTGAATTGTGGGTGCAGGATTTGATAAGGAACTTGAGGAAGGACCCAGTTAGCCCATGATAGATCAAGGATCATCGTCAGGGAGTGCCATGCACATAGGAAAGGGGTACCTTAAAGGCTTCGCCTTGAGGGTCAAATATGTTGTAACTAAACGGTTTCCCCATAGTCCGAAAATATTGTAATAATAAACTTTTAATTTAATTTATTATTTTTTGTTGTAAGAGTATTCATTTATGAGTATTAAAGTTGGTCGTTTAAATAGTTAAGTTTAAAATTTATGGATAAATCCAAACCAGATCTTATTGTTACACTCTATACCCAGATTCGGTAAGTGGGTCGGGTGAGGGTGTTACATGAAAGATTAGAGTCATAATTACAAAGGAAACAAGAGACGAGTAAGGTAAAAAGTAGGTATAGTGGGGGGCTGTCAATTTTTTCTTGGTTTTTTTTTTAATTTTTTTCTTAATTCTCATTCATCCTCTCTTTCTTCGTTTTTGGTTTCCCTGTCTTTCTTGTATTTATCTGCTCATTTCAAACCTTCCTTAATAGACATGTTTCCTTAATAGCCAAACACAGTAAAAGTACCATGGAGGAGTCTGTATTAGAAGCCAAATTGTATTTTACCCTTTACTTAAAAAATGGAAAAATTAGTCTTTGTATGTTAACTCAAAGAGAAACTTGGTTCTTTCGATTAAAAATTTCATCAATTTTTATTGTTAAAATTTGACATGGTTATCGAAATAACCAAATAGTTAGACATTGCATCCCATATGTACCTTATCTTGATGTGCAATGACCAATTTTTAATAATAGAAACGGATTAAATTTTTAACAAAAGGGCTAGTTTGCTATTTTAATCTAATGTACACGAATTAATTTGCCCATTCTTTTTAGTAGATGGGGCAAAATGCAATCTGAGTCCTAGTACAAGAGCATCCATGATACTTTTACTCGCCAAACACTTATGTGTAGTAAATTTATTTTCTTATTATTTATTTATATATTTGCTTTTGTTTATCATAAAATAGGGCAAAACATAAACTTCATTAAAACTTTAATTGTCACTATATTATCCAATTAACTCGTAATAGAAATATTAATTAACATAGTTTATCATTTATAACTTATTGGAGTCCTAGGCTTTAAAAAGAGTAAATGAATTATTTAAACTAAAGCTAATATTCATTAAAATTGTACTATAATCAATGAGGTTGTATTATCTAATTAACTTATAATGGAAAATTTTAAGTAACATTATTTGCCATGTTGGAGTCTTATATTTTAATATGAGTGAGTGAATCATTTAAATTCAATTTAGGATTCATATAATATATGTTTTTTTTTATCCTTTCAGTTTTATTAGAATTTATACTATCATAAAGAGGTCGTGGTATTCAATTAACTCATAATCGAAATATTAACTTACATTGTTTACCTTATTGGAGTCTTAGATTTTAAAATGAGTGAATGAATCATTTAAATTAAATCCAAGATTCATATAATATATATTCTTATTCTTTCAATTTCAATTTGTATTTGTTAACTCATAATTGAAATACTAATTAATTGTTGTTTACCATTAATCATTTTAATAATATCAATTTTTAAATTAATGATGAATGCTAATATACAAAGATTATTTTTTGAGCACGTCGAGTAAACTTTAAAAATTAGTAGAATAAAATTTAAAGAGTGTGTAATCAAAGAAGAATATCAAAGCAAACCTTGAAAAACAACTAAGATTTCTAACACATACTCTGAGACTATATTCACCAATTTCTAACTTATATCCCCTTCTGTCTGAAGTAGTTTCTAACTCATATTTCGGTACAAGCTTTTAGTGTTTTTCCCTCCATCGTACAATCTTAAGAGATGTTTGGTTATAAGCAAATTCTATGACTCTCAAACATTTCGTGACCCTTCACCAAATTTGGCAGAGGATGAAGTATGGTAAACCTTACTGACATAATCTAAGCCCTTATAAAATTACATATGTTGTGTTGATTTTTTTAGAAAATGGTAATTCATTTCAAAGACATGCCAAACATCACCATCGATAAATGCAAGATCGCATAGTACTTACAGAAAAAACAAAAAAAAATCCCAATAATGACCTAGACAAAATGAAACAAATGCCAATCCAAAAAAAAAAAAAAAGAAACAGCCCTAGAGTAGTCCCAAAATCAATGGCCTAACAATAACAATCATCCAACCGCACGAAGTACCAACTCTTGCACCTCCTATCCACCACTTTCATGCAAAATGGAGATGCATGGTTTGTTTGCCATCGATCCTCGATTGAAAGTTGTACTATGAATTGAGCTAAACCACCAAGAGCCTTTTGATGTGTTGGTAGTGCTAGGAAGTGGGGGAACAAATAGATGCATCTTCATTGGCTACCTAACAGTAGGAGATGACCCTTCCTCAACTTCTAGAACATTATTATCAATTTTAGCACCAACAACAATAGGAATAGTGCCTTACCAACACTACAATTACCACAAAGTGGCAGGATGATAGTATTGTCCCCATCTATAAAGAGGTAAAAAGAGTTTAAAAATCTTACAACAACAATGGTAATACCAACGACTGTCCCACTCAAAGGCTAAACTAGAATAAGGTTTCCTAGCTCATAAGCATAGACGGGTTCTAAATCCCTTTAGAATTCAAAGGTATTATTGCTAGGTAAATTCATCTCAAGTAAAACTTCCTCACTTTAGGTTAACTAAAAGCACTTTTAAAAACCTCCCTATCCTCTTTCCTTTCCCGTTTAGTTCAGTCTATCATACTAGTGAAATGTACTTCTTTTTCAATCTGAAGGAAACTTTTACAATGCTTGTATTTTGCTTATTCTTCTATGTAGAGAAGGAGAAGAGAAAATGAGAAGAATGTGATGGCAATAATAGGAAAGGAGAAGAAACCTCGTTCCTTCATGCACTTTAGCTTATATAGTAGGTCATCCATTGTCTAGTAGTGTTGCATGGCGATCTATGTAGGGCCTTACGTAGGTGTGTGGCTAGTTAGGTGTCAATGTCATTATAGGTCATTTGTTGTATTGTTACATGTTACATGATCTCACTTGTGTTGTAGATTGTCCTGCTCTAACACTTTTGTCCTTGAAGCTATATGAGACAATTAAGCCAATGTGGTTCCACAAGAGGTGCGTTTCAAAGATATGCAAAAAAATCAATAATTTACACTGGAGTGTCACTTTTATTTGTAAGGGTGTGCTATTGTCACTACACCGAAGTGCCACTATCACTTGCGCGAACAAAAATTTCTTAATGCCATACCATTTATATCCTACTAGTTCTCATTTTGTCTACATGAGCATTTAAATATTTATTTTCACTACATTTTCTCAACAAATAAAAGCAATTCAAACTTTACTCTTTTTACGATTTAGTTCTTATCTATTTAGAAACCAACAATCATCAAATTTCATTTAACATTTATTTTATCAACACTTAACACTTCACTTAATAATTTATCTTATTATCTATTGTACTTATCAAATTTTATACATTTTACAATTTAGTCCTTTTTCTCCAAATTCACTAGAAAAGCTATTTAATTTATTATAATAATTCATCTTCACTTTCACATAAATTTCATAATACACAAATGTTTTCTTATATCAATAAATCCCATAAATGTTACAAACTAAATAAACAAATTTTCACTTAGATTTTTAATTAGGTAAAGTAAAATTTTTGAAGTACTTGCTATTTAATTCTTGGATGGGTTTCTTCATTCTTCCTTCACTCTTTTGTCACTTCTTTGCTTTTTATCTTCAACTTGTTGCTCACTTTTCTTCTCTTTCTCTTCATTAACATAACACACATACACATTATTTAATATCAAACAGCAAACAATAATCACATACTATTTCCATGAGTTTTTTTTATGAACTAAATATAAAATCCTTAAGAAAACTTCATCATC
This sequence comes from Gossypium hirsutum, assembly GCF_007990345.1. Lineage (NCBI taxonomy): Eukaryota > Viridiplantae > Streptophyta > Magnoliopsida > Malvales > Malvaceae > Gossypium > Gossypium hirsutum. The sequence continues at coordinate 38,161,579 of NC_053445.1, read as the reverse complement.
CTTACCTTGAATCCATATTCAAATCCCTAACTTCTCTTTTCTTTTTTCTCAAATATATACTCAAGCTAACTTTAAAAGAAGCATAGCTTGCCATCGTGTTGTTCTTTTGATTTCAATAACAATCTATGGAAGAAATTTGAAGTTTTGAGCTTGAAATGGTTGATAACGGTGGAAAAAGGACCAAAATAAAATGAAATGAAAGTTGGCTAAAATAAGCATGAAAGAGGTGTGGGAGAGAAGATGAAGGTGATGATGAAAGACTTTTTCTACATCTTTCTATTTAATTTTGTATTTTAATTTATTAATAATATTTAATTAAAAATAATCTAATCATCAACATACCAAACAAGTGGACCACGTACCATTTCAATCTCATCCACAACCTATTGTACCTTCTTGATTAAATTGCACTTCTAGTACTTTCTCTTTTTTTCTCATCCATCTAATCTAATCATTTCTTATATATATTTTTTGATTTTCACACTTTTGCCCAACACTTCTCACACATTTATGATTTGGCCAATACCTCAAATTAATTTCTCTAAATTCAAAAGTCTTTTTAATTTCTTATGATATCAAACTACCTTCTCCACTAATATTAGTAATTTATATTTTACCTACTTCAAAAATTCTAACATGTATACAATTCGAGATGACATTGTTCTCATCTGAGGGGTGTTAGGGATGTTACACATTCACCCAATAACAACACATTTCATGTTTATTCATATAACAAATACCATGTTTGTTACCTTATTTTCATATTAATAACTTCAATTCATTATTTACCTTAATGGATGCTCTACAACACTTAATTATGTCTCCATAAGCTCTAATCCATCATTAATCAAGCTTGGAAACCTCATTCTATACGTAAAAAATAATCAAAATATTAACATATAATATTTCCATGCTTTCTCAAAGCAACCCATAACAAAAATCAAACTAAAGGTGTAGGAAGCCTTTTCTTACCTTATTAAACCTTTCTCCTTCAATCTTCATTTTCTCACACAAAAACCCATGAAACCCTATTTTGAAAATTGAGAGATCGTTGGTGGAAATGTATTTAGGTGGGTAATGGAAATTTTGGCAGAAGATGGAGAAATGAGAGAGGAAATGAAGGAGAGAAAAATGGCAGCAATGGCTACTGCTAGTGGCGGGAAAATAAGGGAAAATAAGGTTGATGGGGGTTCTCATGATTCCCTTGTAACCTTCATTATAAGACCAGGATGATGAAAATTACATTTTACCCCTTTTTGATAAAATTGGAAAATTTACGATTGAGTCTCTCAACTTTCTAACCTTTCCAATTTGGTCTCAAAAGTAATTTCCACTATACTAATTCATATTCTCATGTCAAATAGGAAGTAAAAACCGTTATTTTCCCTTTTGGCCAAATTTACATTTTAGTCTTCAGACAATTCAAATTTTGTGATTTAGTCCTTTCATCACATTTTCACCTCTAAAATTCTTTTCATTAAATCCAACATCGAAAATCCAAAATCATTTTATCTTCATGATTTTGTTTTTGACAAATTTTCCAATTTTCTCAATAATTCATTATATCTGGGTCAAATCAAAAATTTGAGATGTTACGTATCTAATGCATTTTCAAATATGGATAAAGAATATAACTTAGGTTAGGATCTTTCATTATCAGTAAGGGCGCATTATATGAAATTGAGACGCTCTGTGGGTGAAAATTAATTAAAAATTAAAAAATGATTTATTATTATAAAAATACGAAAGAAGTAAATTTTTTTTATAGTTACAAAATTAGTGCATAAAAATAGTGTTGTAAAAAAGAGGTAGTTTTCATTTTTGGATAACCGAAAAAAATAGTTTTGTTTTCCTTAGAACTTGAATTTGAAGCTTTATTATAGAAGTAGAGATAAAGTAGTTATTTTATATCATTTCTCAAACAAATCAATTATTTAAATTCATTTAATGTCATTTTCCGGTATCTAAGCAAATCATATATTAAATTTTAATTTTTTTTTATATTTACATAATTAACATCAACTCAATCATCTGCATAGAATAACATGGTGTGTAGTTAATGTATTACCAAAATGGTTGAGGAATTGTTGTTGGCCATGGTGAGAAGACAAAAGCCAGCAATTGATGAGAGTAAAAGTTCCTATGAACTACATCTAGTTTCCTTGTCCCCAGGTTATAGGAAACCAAGCAACCTCCATATCCCAGATACACAATATCAAATTCATGAGGGTGGAGTGCCAATGGGAAGATATAGAAATTATCTTTGGGTATAAATTCGTTTACTTCATCAATCCAAGAACCACTGAACTTAATCCTGTACTCCAAACACCATCGTTGAGCATCATAATCCGACAACACCCACACACGTAGATCACGTGGTCCGAAACAAGTATCCGTCACCTCGAAGTACCGGAAACGACCGCGAGACACCCCTAGGAGGGAGAGATGCTCGCTTTGTTTGTCATCGGGCAAGTTCATTTGATGGAGTCCAGTGTTGGTTCCATTGTGGGGATCGTATGTAATTATTTTGCTATGGCGGAACTCAAGCCAATGTAAACTCCCATTGTAGTGCACAACGGGGGAATCTGTTTTGATATAATAGTCCAGAACAGGGCAATTTACAATCGAGCAATGCCATTTCCCGGTCTCGGAGGAGAAAGTTTCCAATCGTAAAGTATTGGACGGTCCGTAATGGGCAGTCGGAAACCGTATCACTTCATAGTGGCCATCTTTGCAAATGAAACCAACTGCAACTGATTTTATAGCTTTAGGTGGTTTAGGAAGAGCAATCCATTGTTGAATAAGTGGGTTGCAGATGTAGTAATTTTTTTGCCAGTAAAAGGTTTCACAACATAGTAATAAACCATTGCTTGATGCCAGGATCTTTATTGGGCAATCATGTTTAGAATACGGAAGGAAGTTTAATGAAAAGCCTGGGGATGAGAAATCCTGGGATTGTTTCAGGGCGATTCGGGTATCGATCATACTCGATGGAACGATGCGTACTTCGTATAAGTAACGGAAAAGAAGGTTCCATGGTTGAGATGTGGATAAAGATGTGTTGATTCTGGTGGAATAAAGACGAGCAAAAAAGGGGTCAGAAATGAGGATGAACCATCTCTTGGAGACGCATTTGAACTTGAAGATGTGTTTAACCGGTAGCCGTTGAAGGATCTCGGTTAAAAGCCAATCGGGAATGTTGGAATCATCGATTAAAATTTGCTGTTGTAATGCTTTTTGGGAAGTTTCTGCCATGGTGATCATCACACAGAATCAGCTTGAAAATGTGTGATTACCCAGCAGCGAAAAGAGCTTCATTTGAAGTCCGACATATGATCATCGTCATCAACATTTATTTCTTGAGAATCTAGTTTAAGAATAGAAGCAAAGAATGGTTGTTGATGGTTACCAGGTTAGTGGTTGATGTTTGATGAAATGACTGCTACAGAATGGTATCCTTCCCATCCTTTGAACTAAAATTTTAATGGTCTTATCAATCACACTCCCCCTGTCCCTAGTCTCTAATTCTAGCTTCCTTAAATATAGGGTTCCCTGAACTACGGGGTAAGAAGATACCCAAATAAACAAACAATTAAAAATGCTACAAATACATAATATTTTATGTGGACAGTAGATTCCGGTGCTTTACCATTTACATTACAATTAAATCCATGATACATAATTAAAAACAGAGTAAATCATTTGAACCGATTTTTCAACTAATTATGAATTTGTGTTCAAAATTTTTTATTTATATTGACCAATGATTCAACTAAAAATTAATCATCTGATCAGTTCCATCACTATTTCAGTTCTTACAACATTGGAATTTCAACTTAAAAGTGGAGAGAGTCCAGAATGGCCTTTGCTTGCTGGCCAAGTCATTAGGTAAGACTTGAAAAAATTGAAAACCAACTCCCAAAAATACCAAGTAAACTTCATTTTAAGGTGGTGGTTTTAGGATCTGAATTACTCATTCATGATTGTCCTCTGAAGTTTTAATAGTTTCCCTTCTGACCAAGATGTTATCGACCCAAGCAAGCAAACAGATCAAACTAAAATACTTTATGTAAATTCCTGCAATTGAATATCACAGCACTGTCATACAAAAAAAAGAAGGGCATTAGACTACCAAAACAGCCTTCATCCGAGTACCTCGGGCTGTATTTAGTTTGTCGCTGTGGTTCCTTTCTAGATGAATGCATTGATAATCCCACAGGTCATTTATCCAAATAAGTACAACCTTAGGTCACTAAAATCCAATTGTATAGATAAAATAGAGATTCTGAGAATTGTTAAAAGTTCCATAGTCATATTCAAGTATTTAAATTATTTTAACCGTCGCATTATGTTTATTGCGATTGCAGATTTGACAGATGTTATTGTGATAATTGTAGTTATAAATTGTCTTTTCATTTTTGCACAACTCATTGCAAAATTTAATAATTATACTTTTTTTTAACAATTGTAGATGAATTATATGATTTTTAAATTGATTTAATATTTTTCTCACAAATTTTATATTTAAAATAATTTAATTTGTTTATTTATAAGTTAAATTGATGTATTCATATAATAATAATCTAGAATCAATTTATATAAACCTTTATTAACATAAATACTTGAAATACATAATTTTCTTTAAAAATTTATATTATTTAAATTATTCACAAATATATATTTTTTGAAGCTAAAAATATATTTTATTTTATTTATATAAATATAAATCTAGCTAATGAAATTTTAATATACAAACAAATATATAAAAACAGCTTATTTAAATGGTTAATTATGTTATTAGTGTTTGGTACTTTAAGAAAGTTATAAGTTTAATCCATATATTTTTATTTGATCAATTTTATCCTTGTACTTTTCGAGTTAGTCATTTTCAATCCTTATATTTTTCAAAATTTTAAATTTTTTTATTCTTGATCCAAACAGTAAGAATTAAATTTGTTTAGTTAAAAGAATTAAATTTGTTTAGTTAAATTCAATTACTAGTCTTCTACTGTGCGTTACATAATTAGTCCATTTTCTCCAAGTGAATCATTCTACATCTGATTAGTGAGTAATATATGAAAAAAATAAACTGACATAATATTATACATGGGAGAATATGTTTGACATATCAAATTTTAGAAAAAACATAACTATTTGGTGAGGACTGATGGCAGAATTTAACCTTTGTTTTCTTATCTAGACTCCATATTCTCCCCCTAAAACTAAACGTGTAGCAATAGGTATAGCCTTTATTATAGCATTTTTCATTTTATATTTCTCTATCTTCTCTTCTAACAGACTAACATCATCTTCCTCATCCATCCCTCTCTTTCATCTCTGAAAATAAAAAATTTCACAGAAACAGTAAGAAATCAAAGGTCTGGGTTAGTAAAAAGGGTAATAGCGGGCCGGTTTTGCGCTTTTCTCCGTTATGACGCTATTTGAATCCCCGGCCACATCCTAATCACAGATTCCAGAAAAATAAGAAGTTATCAATACAACTTTAAACAATTAAATTGAAAATAATTAATGATGCCTTGCATTATGTATCTAATAATAAGGTAATCACCTTAGACCCAAAGGACTATACTTCACAAATCCTTGATCCTTTGTCTTCCATTGAGGATCATGTAACATGAGCATAGTTTTATTGATGAGCCATCAATAGAAACAACATTCTTTTCATCAAATCTATTAGCTTTCGAATGTCAATTCTTGCAGTCAAACACTTATTAAAGTGAACAGTATTAGTCCAACATAAAAGTTAAATTGTGTTGCACCTGTAAATTTCAACTTCTATAGAACTTGATGAGCAATCTTGTGAGATGAATTAACATGCCATGCCCTTGGCATATTTTAAGCAAGGAATTAAACAAACAAGGGATACTAGAGAGTTCAAAAGTTGATGACCAATACACAGACTGGCACCTTACTTCCTTAAAATGAATACATCTATTCAAATGACTTTAACCATTTACTCCATGGCTCCGGCCAAAGCACTATCCTACATGAAGAAGCTACTCCTAATGCAACTAAAAAGTGTTGGTGCATGACCAATAATATAGCGCCAATCATGACCAGTGAAAGTTCACATGAAAATATCTTCAAGTTTGGCACCTGTATTGATTTCAGCCAAGCTCCATAGTACATAATCATGACATGAACAGCTATAAATTATTCTATCCTCTTCATTATCCATTCTTACAATTTTACTTCAGTTTTGTTACCAAGGTTAAGACCTAAACAAGTTCCATTCAATAGTTAACAGATATGAGTTCTTGGACAGCAACTCAAAAGCTTAGCCACCAGCTTTTCAATTTTTCCTTATTAGATAATAATAAAATGGTGACTTCCTATTTCAGTTTCAGTCAACACTGGCATCAAAATAGACCAAAATTTAATCATGCACAACTAAGCCAACCTACCATCATCCCAGAGTCCTTCAAACTAGCAACTTATGAACAATAAAACCTTCTAACAGCTTACACCCAACAAGCTAAGTCAAAGCTATCAAGCCACCAGTAAAAACCAAGCATTCCACAATAATACCTCACCACATTCAACGAAAAACGATAGAACACAAACTCCCTGGCTCCAAGCGTTCATCATCCCAGGCAAACCTTTTACACTAGCAAGTAGCAACATATTGTGAACAACAAATCTTCCAACACTGTAAACCCAATTAGAGAAGTTCAAAACTATCAGTCCATCAACGAAAGAGAAAACCAAGCATTCGACAATGATACATCAATGCATTCAACCCAAAACTAAACCACAAATTCCCAGCTCGCAATCATTGTCCAAACAATACAAGCCCCTTCACGCTAGCAAGTTATCAATAAACCAGCAAACATCTTCAACCCAACAAGAGAAGTTCAAAGCTGTCATGCCACCATGGAAGCCAAAACCAAGCGTTCTACAATAACACCTTGCAGCATTCAAACGAACACTGGACCACTAATTGCTTAGCACCAGAAGGGGCTATTATGCATAAAGCAATTTACTTTGACACAATATGGAACGACGTGGTAGAATGTTGACCACCCTCGATAGCAATAAAATTAGTGAAGAACTTCCATTCTTTAATTCAGCAAAGATTAATTAGACGATTTTGCAGTATGAATAAAGCAATTTACTTTCAAGTTTCTAAGTTCTAACATTACTAACACCTCTAAATTTCTTTTTTCTATTTGCTTAATATATTTTTTTTCATATAACCAGAAAAACTAAACCACATAACAAAGAGTTAAATTACATAACAAAATAATCAAATTTTGATTACATTAATCGAATACTTAATACTTTGCCATATCCAACAGTCAATAATCAAACCCCCAAAATGAATCTTCAAAGAAAAACCAAAACACAAGTTTCTTCCTCAATTAATCAAGAAACCCAGTTTGTCTCCAAACAGCATTCCTTACCTGCCTTAGATCCCTTCCTTTTAGGGTTCTCCCCACGCCTTCGAGCACTGAACAAGCCAACATAGGGGACTGGGCTAAGCTCTTGGCCACAATCTCATGCGGTGGCAACATTTCCCCTTCTTCCTCCAGCTCCATGTCGTAATAGTCGTCAAAATCTTGCTTTTTCCTCATCGGTTTCGCCAGCATGGGCACATTAACCGGTGCCGATTGATGAAACCTTCCTAAAGAAGAAGATGAAGACGAAATGACGGGGATTCGTTCTTGCGGCGGTTTAGGAATCGAAGGAATTGAACGAGCAGAGGAAGATGCTGAAGCGACAGAGGAGGAAGAGGAGGCCGAAGTAGAAATCGAGGGCTTTTGGTAGAAATGGGATTGCGGACGTGAAGGGTCGCGGATGGCGGCGAGGATTCCGAAGTTTTCGGAGTGAGGGAAGGATTTATGGTTAAAGGGAGTGGAGGAAGGAGATGTTTTTTGGTGGTGGGAATTGGAGAAGCCACCGGCAGAACTGGAGCCATTGGAGTTGTCGGAGAAGTCACCAGAAGAGAAGATATCATCTTCATTGAGCTCTTCAATGACGGCGGAAGAGTGGGAAAGGTGGTTGGACGGTGGTGCATGGGGGTAAACGCCGAGGAAACGATCGGTTGATTGGGATTTGGGGTTGCGGAAGCGGGAAGGTCCGTTGATTTCCATCGTGGGTCGGGTCCGGTGGTTTCTCGTAGATTCGTGGCGGCGGTTGCGTTTACATTTAAAAGAGAGTTTCTATTTTTTTTTAAATTGTTATTTTTAGCTTGTGATATGAAAGCGAGAGTGACATGAAAAATAATAATTAATATTATGCATTTTTTCAATAAATATTAGGTAATTTTAAGCGATAAATACGACGCTCACTTTTAATAATACTAAAAAATACGACACTCACTTTAATTTGAGATAAATCAGATGACTTAAGCATATTGTGATGTGGATTTTTGAAAATCTAAAAATAGATTTTAGAGTATTAGTTTATGACTTGTAATAAATATATATTAAAATTTTAATATATTATGGCAATATCATGTTATAAATAAAATAAAATTTATGTGGCACAGTTTATTTGTTGCTATTTTGGTGCATTAATATGATAATAACGGTAATTAATAGGTTTTATTAAAGAAAATATTTTATGATATTTATTTCCATATTGAAATGAATTTTTTTAATAAAAGGTAATTAAATATTATAATATTTATTGAATAAAAGATGGAAGAAATCGAAAGATTGAAACTGTAATTTTACGCATCCTTATCCCTTTCTAATAGGTGAATGACAAAACAGATTTTTTCTCATGATTTTTTAACTTTTTTTAGTTGGATATAAATTTTTTCATCCTTATTTTAATTTTTTAGTTACAAAGATTTTAACAATTTAAAAAAATTATAAAAAAAATAATTTTAACAATTTTAATATTAAAATAAATTAATTTAATAATATATAATAAATAATCTATAAAAATTATTAATAATGTTATTTAAATTATAATAAATTAAGATTCAAGCCAAGATGATTTTTTTGTATTGCTTTAATATTAAATATTTTTAAGATTAAATAAAAATAATATAACTAATCCTAGATTTGTTATATAATTTCAAAAATATTTTGAATTGCATTACTTTTTATTATTATTTTGTAATATTATAAAAAAACTATTATAAAGGTATGCACAATCAATATGTGTATCGTACAGAAATACGAAGAGTTAAAAATTATGGTGTTTTAGATTTGAATCCCACCAAATGTATTTTTTAAAATATCATATGATTTGATATGACAAAAATATCTCCACAATAATATTTATTATTATTTTTCAATTGGGTTGAGGCTCAGTTGAAATGTGGTATAAACTTAATAAATCCGTTTTGAAAAAAAATTAAATTAATTAATGTAAAATATCAAAAATAAATTAAATTGCACGCTAAAATTAACTAAATTGATCATATATATATATATGTGTGTAAATTGAAGTAATCAAATCCAACTTCTTAAGCAATAAAGATCCACAATAACTGAAGGAGTTTCATACAAGGGTGCGTGGCGAGAGCTTAACAAATATTGATAGGTGCTAGAAGAGGTGTTCAAAGTTGATTGATAGTTTTAATATTAGAGTTTAGCTATTTATATACTTTCTTGGTGGATCCCTTAATAGTGCAATTGTTGAGCTAGTCATGCATTAGGAAGTGATTAGGATGTGACTCTTGCAAAAGGATCTTGCATTGTTTGGAATGTGTAAGGTGAAGGTCCACATATTGCATGCAAAGTTGTGTTGTCTTTTTAGAGGTCATATGATTAGCCTTTGATTTAATACACTAGGGATCTTTTATGTTAGTTTTTCCTGTGGATATAAAAGTGGGGTGAACCTATATAATTGTAATACCCCTTATCTGAGACCGTTGCCGGAGTCGAACTCGAGGCATTATTTTACTTAACTTAAAAATTTGGGGCATAAAATTTCACTTTTGAAATTAATTTCACTATTTATAACAAAGCTGTCTACCTGTGCAGTAGTTACTAATTTAGTTATAACTTGAGCTACGAAATTCAAAATTTAAATCCGTAAATTTTCCCTGAAACTAGACTCATATGTCTTCTTACCATAAATTTTTCAGAATTTTTGGTTCAGCCAATTAGTACAGTTTATTAGTTAAAGTCTCCCCTGTTTCACCACTCGACTATCCTGACCTCTTGTCACTAAAAATAAGCTTTCTCATTGTAGGATTTTCATATAGTGTTCTCACTTGTTTCTACAGAAAATAGACTCAATAAGGAATCTAGACGTATAAACTACAACTCATAACCATTTTTTTACAATTTTTAATGATTTTATAAACTCAGAACAGAGGACTCCAAAAACAGTTCTGACCCAGTCTCGCTAAAATTCACATATCTTAAAATATAAAATTCATTTTGCTACATAAATATTTTTTTTATGAAAGTAGACTCAATAAGGTTTAATTCTATATATCATTCACCTTCTAATTCATTTTATACTATCCTAGGTGATTTTTCAAAGTCACGTCACTGTTGCTGCTTGAAATCTGTTTCTTTGCAAAATTTACTCTTTCATGATTTCTATGCATGATTTATCACCTAAACATTTGTAACAACAAACACCTTCATACTTAGTCATTTTATCAAAATACTTACATATCATTCTTTAGCAAAATCATAAATACAAACATTCAAAATAACTAAGTCCCTATACATGCCATAACCCAAACATAGTTCATCATAAAATACCGAGTTGTTGTCGACGATAGTGCGGATGATCTCCGACGTCTTTAAGTTCTCGAAAGTAGCTTTACAATACTCAGTACAAAATATAGTCAAATTCACCAACTTAGCCTTCAACTTTATTCTTTCTTTTGTCTAACCTCGAGTTTCGTTCTTCTTGATTATGGAGCTTGGAAGCTTGAAAACCCTAACTATGGCTTCTCCCCTGGCTAAATTTGGCCTAATAAAGAAGATGATAAAAAATTGGCTTTTAATTTTGTTTTTCATTCATTTTAATAACTAAATGACTAAAATGCCCTTAATGAAAAACTTTAGAAACATGCCTAACCATGTTCATTTTTGTCCACCAACTTAACCAATGGTCTAATTACCATATAAAGACCTCCAATTTAAAGTTTCATAACAATTGGACACCTCTAGCATATAGAACTCAACTTTTTCATTTTTTACAATTTAGTCCTTTTGACTAAATTGAGTGCCCAAACGTCAAAATTTTTGAACGAAATTTTCACGAAATCTTTCCGTGAAATTGTAGGCCATAGAAATATAATAAAAATAAATTTTTCATCATCAAATTTGTAGTCCCGAAACTACTGTTCCGATAACTTTAAATTTGGGCCATTACAATAATTGAGAATATCATATATGTGTTAGGTTTTTACTTTGGATGTAGCAGTTAGATGAACCTATATAGAGTATCTTTTAAGTAAAATTATCAAGTGAAGCAAGGTGGATTCTAAGCTTTCTTAGTGTTAAATTCAATAATTACTACATAAACAAGGAAAAGATCATAAACTGACTTTCATCGAGACTAGAATTATTTAAGTTATATGTTAAGTGTTTAATATTTTACATGTTGAAGTATCATTCTCCATTAAAAATGCTAAAATTGAAATAATCAAATTGAACTTGTTAATAGCATTTCACATCAAATAGCATAAAAAGGCAATGAAAACTCTGATATAATTTGTGAGTGATGATAGAATGTTTGGTGATGGAGGTTGGAGAAGGCTTACATTTATAGTGTTAAGAGCCATAGGTTATTCTAAGGTTGAGATCAAAGAAATATTTGGAAATATTTAACTAGAGAAAAAAAATGTAATCCTCCTTTTGATGATGATAGAAGGGACATGAAGCATGGCATGGGCATACCTAATATGCTACAGTTGGACGTGATATGATTAGACTAAAATAATTGTGTTTTGTTTGGAGGTATTGGCATTAGGACTTAGAGAAGAATCATGATTTGACATGAGCTTGTCATGGATGGATCTCTTTGAAATTTGGCAGCGATCACATATCCTCCAAGTTGGGTGAACTCTTTAGGTAAGCCTTTTTTTTTTTGGGTAATTGCCTTGGTGATCACTTTTTGGGTCAAGTGAGTTGAGAGGACACGAGTGAGGTGAACGATCTATTGGCAACCTCCTATTCTATGTGAGGCAAAGTTTTTATGTATAACAAACAAGAAACATTTATGAATTAACTCGTTTATGATCTAATTTAGATCAACCTCAAAATAAGTAAAGGGTTAGGGTAATGACAAATCGATAAAGGAAGTATTTTTGCATGTTATCTATAGAGTTTATATTTGGCTTAATGCTTAGGTTCGCCTTAGATTTATATTTGTTTTTCTACATTGGTGTCTAAATTTATTTTTTGTCTCACTTTAGTATTTAAATAATTATTTCGTCATTTAATTGAGTCCAATTTTTATAACGATATTAAAAAATTCGATTAATACGTAACATCAACTAAAATGTGTCATGTGACAATCCAATTATTTAGAAGACCAACGTAGCATTCATGTTTTATTTAAATTAAAATGTAAAAATTAAAAATATAAAAAAAATTAAAAATTTTAGAAAATATACCGTCAACTGTGACCAATGTTGACATTTATTGATCAGTGTTATTTATAAAATTTTATGTTTTTATAAAATTATATATATTTGAAATTATTTTTTAAAAAACTATTACAAATTTTCTAGAACTTATATTTTTGGAGTTTTTTTTTTTCAATTTCTAAGTTAAACTTTTTCAAAATTTTAATTCCTACCATTTATATCGTGCTGAAAATTTTCAATTTTTGTTAAAAATTTTAAATATTGTTTGAATTTTTATAATCTTTTATATATTTCGGTTGTTTTACAAAAAAAAAATATTTTTAAAAATTTATTGTAATTTTTCTAAAATATATATTTAATCTTTTTTACTTTTATAATTTTCAAATTTTAGCTAATTTTGTCTTTTTAATATTTTTTTAATCTTTTATATATTATTTTGAAATTTTAGAATTTACATTTGTAATTTTTTAGTTTTTTTAATTTAATTTTATTTTGAATTATTTATATGTTATATATAAATTTTAATTTTTTAATTAATACAATTTACGTAATATAAAAAATAAAAGAAGACGACGTGACATGTTCCAATAGTAGATATGTTAGTTTTTTTTTTAATATCGTGGATTAAAATGTGTAATGGAATAAAATATTTTAAAAAAATGTTTAAAGGATCAAAATGAGAAATTTGGTATGGTTGAAGGGAAAAGCTTTAAGCTTTTATTTTTTTCTTAAAAAAAATTGTTTATATTTTTATATGGGTTAAATGTAGTTTGCCTTCTAAACCCTTCTAAACTTGCCAAGAAGTACTTTTTTTGTCCTTAGTTGATATTTTAACTTGTATTCCGTTCACATACATTGTCTCAATTTGTTAATAATGTTAATTTTTGTAAGAGTTGAACTTATCCACAAATTTATATTTACAAAATTAATTTATATTTTTAAAATATTTTTAATTTATATATACTACGTATCATACTGAAAGGTTGCCATTAGGGGCGGAGCCAAGGGGGCTGGCAGGGCCCCAGGCACCCTGAAAAGTTTCACCTTTAATCTTTTTATAATTTTAAAAATTTTAAATTTGAATGAGATAAAATTACACTTTAACCCCTCAAGAATGAGAAAAAATCGATTTAACTCTCTAAAAGTTATAAAAATATAGACTATTAAAATGGTGAAATTTCACTTTTGCTATCATAAAAATATACAACTTTATTTTGGCCCCCTTAAAAAATTTTCAAGCTCTGCCCTTGGTTGCCATGTGTTACTATAGAATTGATCGCCGGTGTCACGTTAGCACAAACTAATGTTATTAATGCGGAAGTATCAATTTGAATAATAGAATAAAAATTTAGCTAAGAAATTCAAGTATCAATTAGATAATTTTGAACAAGTTCAGGACAAACAACATATTAATCCTTTTTATATCATGTAACGGGGGATGAGCTTTCCTTGGCCCAATTTAAAATCCCCTACAAACCCTTCTTTTTAGGTTTCGCACAACAAATTCTCGACTCATCGGTTTCAGTTCAGCTGCTCCGTAAGCAATATCTCTCTTACCCCGTTGTCACTTGGTCTTTTTTTCTCTCTTAGATCATTTAATCCAAGATATGGGCATTTTTTTTGTCTATTTATAATTTAATCTGATAAATTGTGTAATCTCGGTTTAATTCTTGCGGGACTTCACTATGTAGGATTAGTGAAATGAAAGCAAAAAGTAGAAATGAAATGGAAATAAAACCTGGGTTTTAGTTTAAAATGCTTAGAAATGAAGTTTCCGTGGTTATCTAGAACATTTTTAGCTTTAACTTTTACATGGTTAAGTCCTTTAGGTTTCCATACCCTGGAGGTTTGATTTGTTTGAGGACATTATTAGATACCTTTGTTTGAAGCTTATGTGATTTTTTAAGTTCTATGAATGCATAGTTATATTGTTTTAATTTGACCATAACCTCCTTGCTTTGAGAAAATTTGCTATGGTGGTAATGTGAGATTTTTGGTTCTATACCCTTTGGTTACCTGATTGTCTATGGTATGCTGATTTTAGGTATTATATAGTCAACTACTATGGCAACCAGAATGTCTGTTAGATACGTTTCTCGTAGGTTCTCGAGTGGGAGTGGGAAGATACTCAGTGAGGAAGAAAAGGCTGCTGAAAATATTTACATCCAGGTATTCATTCTTTTCTGCCCGTTTTCTTCATTTACCATTTGCTTATAAATACCGTTGTTTTGGTGCGAGCTCAGAGTTCGGAGGTTGTGTTAACATTATGATTAATCATTTTTGTTTAAACTACTTTCATTTTGTTTATTTCCTATAGATTTTATTATCTTTCCTAGTTCCTACTAGATTGTTTTTAGGCCTGTGAAGTGTCAACTGTTTATTCCCTAACAGTATTTATTCAACTTGGTGTTATCAATAAGTTGATGATGGTCATAATATTCTCTAGGAGATAGGTACAGTGAGGTTCAAAGGTCTTGAAATGGGGTCGTCCATTTTTGGCCAAGCAGTGAGAAGAGATATCTAAGGTCTTGACTCTTGAGTCTTGACACCATAACTTCCTGGCCTAGTATACGTAAAATGTGACGATGGTTATCTTTGTTATTCTCTTCTTTTTCTCACATCAGAACTAGATAACTTTGCATTTTAGAGGGCATGGATTACTACCTCGGATTGTAAATAATATCTTTGAAAGGGTCTAATATTGGTTTCTGAGTTCACATTCTAGCACTTAAAATGGCAAATATTATAGATTTCATAGTAATCAATGATGTTCAAGGTTTGTACTTCATAATGGTGTATATATGTATATATTTATGTTATGCATCATTGAGGTTTGTGATTAAACCTTGCAAGTTGATCTGTTAAGTGTTTCTCTCTCTCTTCTGCTTCCTTTCCACTCTATTGCCCCCTTCCTTTTGATCTGTTCTGCTAAATGTCCTTAACCAGTGTATTTAATTATTTCTTCTCTGTTATGACTTGATACTGAATTAAAAAAGCTGTATTGTTGCAGAAAACTGAGCGAGAGAAATTGGAGAAACTTGCACGCAAGGTATGTTCTTATCATTGTTATGTTGATCTATCTTGACCTGAAATCTATGGGGTGTGGATTAGATGCTTAAAACAGTTTTTAGATTTTTATTTCTTTTCAATCCTTATTCAGCCTACATTTTTGTTCACACAAGATATTATCCAATAGCTAATGATACTTGCACAAACACTTGTTACTTTGCATGCCTATGCATTGTCTTATACACTCGTACATGTTTGGTGAGTAACTAGGATGCGCAATGGTTTAATGATTAGGGTCATTACTCGTTAGTTATTTGCTTCCCTTTTTCAAATTGTGATGATCATGTGTAGACAGAAAATTTGAGTTTGTGTAAGAAATAGTGGTCAAGCATTCAAAGAACTGTTGAAACATTTCAGGGACCCAAGCCAGAGGAGAAACCGGATGCTGGTTCAGGGGGTGCTGCGACCGATGGTAGCACTACCTCTACATCGGGAACATCTGCTGAGAAAGTATCAACCGATAAGTACCGAAACTACGGGGTTCTTGCTGGTGTTGCAACCCTTGGTGCTGCTGTGGGATGGTATCTCAACTCTAAAGACAAGAAGCAAGAGGCCTGAAATGGGGGTTAATGCGATTGGATTCTCTAGGTGGAACATGGCATGAATGGTTTACCCCAATGCCCTGTTCGTGTGCAAAGTAACTGAAAAATAAAACAAACTTTGTAAAGCAGCTTATCATGTTTTCTGATAACGTCTGTGTTTGAATCAGTAGTGTTCTTGTGTACCTCAATGCCAATCATGGTTTTCTGCATTGTCTTTTAAAGAATCTTTGATGCCAACTGATGTTTTTTTCTTTTCCAAATAAAGGTGTTTGAGACTTCATACCATCAAAAAAGTTGCCAAACATGCTGTCTTTGTTATTTTTGAAAATTGATATACTCTGGCTGCTTCCACCATAAAGCTCCCCCTGATGGTTGCTCATATTTTATCTGCTCCGGCACAATGGATAACAACTTCGGCAAGAGGTGACCCTACCCTTTCTTGACGTGCGGATAGGTTACGTTCTCGGTGATAAGGGGTCATTTTATGTAATACCTCGTGATGGTCTGCATTTTGGTTGAAGTGGTGGTGGGAGAGGTAACACAATCCAAAATGAAGGATATCCAAGGCTTATGGAAATTGAAATAATAGAGCACTTTTTTCCCCTGAAAAACCTCCCTTTGCTTTTTCAAGGTCTAATTTTATCACCATTAAACCAAAATTTTCTTTCTTTTGCTGGAATGGTGATGGTGATATAAGATGTTTATCACCATTAGGTCATTTTCTCCCTATAATTTGAGAATTAGGCGTTAGTACTTAATATTTTCAATTTTTTTTTACTTTTTAATTTAAAAATGCTAATTTAATTATTATCTAGTATTTTTTTTGCCAATTTTTGTATGTTTATTTTTTATCAATTATATATCTTTTCAACAATCTAATCAACATGTTAATGTTCCATTTTAATTTTTAAATTGAAAAAAAAATATCTTTTTTTTTTCTTATTAACTTTAAATTTTAATTTTTATATATAAAAATTAAATTTCAAATTTTATCAAAATATATATTTTATTATATTATATATATGTGAACTTCAAAGGTAACTGTCAAAAGTGATTGACATAAACCTTATTTAAAATTTTAAAATTAACAAAATTATGCAATTTAAATATGTAATTTATTAATTTATTTGAACTTACAATTATAAATATTTTAAAATAAAGTTCACACTATATTTATCTACTTTAAAATGAATGATTTAAATATGAAATTTTATAATTAATTTATTTAAATTTCAAATTAATATATCTATTAATTATGTTAAAAAAATTAGTAAAATATACTTAAAAATTAAGTTATTAAATTCTAAAGTTTTAAATTAATTCTTTTGGGTAAATTTTGTCAAAAAATAAAAATAAAAGTTGTGGTGCATACTGCACACCTGGAAAAAGCTAGCGGGACCCAAAACAAGAGCTGGATGGTTGAACTTTTGTCTTGCTCTGTCTGCTTAAGTTTTACTCTACTCGGCGGCTGTGGTTTGAGGATTGAGAATCGAGATAAAAGAAATGGAGAAGGGAAACAGGCAAGTAGTTGTTTCAGCATTGCAATTCGCTTGCACCGACGATGTGCCCACCAATCTCGCCACTGCCGAAAGGTTTCTTTTCTTTTTTACTCCTCCTATTACTTCCCATTTGATTAGATTTTCTGGGTCTTTCATTAATTTCGAATTGTATTCTCTGATCAAACCTATATTCTGGATTTGCTTTGCTACTCTTCCACTTTCATCTGTTAAAAAGTCTCTTCATATTGGTTTTGTGGTTTCTTTTAGTTAATTCTTCCTTTAGTCTCTATTTGATTGAGATTTGGAACTGTGGTGTAAATTGTTTGTTTGATTCTTATATGAGAGTGAGCCTATTTACTATGTGGTGAAGAACCGATTAAAGAAAAACAAAGGATATAGAGACTGTTCATGGTTATAAATTGTTTTCAAATTTAATTTGGTTTCATTGGAACTGTCCAAGTTCGAACTTTGTTGGGTTTTTAAGCTAATGTTATTACCTTGGTGTTTTTTCATGCATAGTCACTCTCATGATTCATTTTGAGCAACAGTGAATGCCTCAATTTACTTATAAGCATAAGGCTATATGCTTTTATCTACACAGCTTTGGTGGGAAAACTCTAATTAAATTTCATTAGCTTATTGGTTTAAAGGTAATCATTTTTTGGCATCTGTTTTCCGATACATTCTTTTCTTTTTCCTGTTTTAAAAGAAAAGATTTTAGATGGGACATTTCACTTTAGCTCTTTGTATTTCTTCACCAAATTTGGGATATTTGGTATTCACAATCTACAAATTTTAATATTAGCCTTAATTAGCAATAACTATCACGGTTCTTAATGCTACATTTCCCCTAACCAGTATCTCATCTTTTCTTAGGATACATGTCCATTTTGCCTTATTGTTGTGTTTGATCCTTTCCATTTTGGAGTTTTTCACTTGAACTAAGGAAACTGTTAGCAATCTTGATGCTTATTTTCCTTGGTTCTAGGTCTTTCCGTATTTGGAATGTATTTAAAAATTCTTGAATGCCCCAATTGCTTGCATATACAATTCCCATAGATATTGTCTGCTTGCAGTGTCTAATACACACTGTGTGTGTATGTCCTGAGCAGCTTCTGAAGCATATGTATGAGGTCAATGTGTTATTAGGATTTTTTTCCCTACTTCCTTGGAGTTTCAAAACCCCTTTTTGTTAAACCATAGTCATATAAAGCAAATACTTGAACTGTATTGATCTGACTTTCATCTTTGTATAAGTCACTACTTGTAATTAAGTTGTTTTCTGGCTCCTTTTTTTATTGAATCTGTGCTTTATGCGTGGTGTAAATTTGAGGTTAGTGGAGAAGAAAATGTAAAGAAATATTGGCTTATTTCCATGAAGAGCTAATTGATGATAACACATTTGAGGAAGTTCAGACGTGAGAGGCAAAGAGAATAAGAGAAGTCACTTAGTAAAGGATGCCATGTTGGACAGGGAGGGAAAAAAATAAATGGAGCATGATCATGAAATATTATGCATGCAGCTTTCCTCATGTAGTGGGGCATCGTTTGTTTGGCTATGGTTGTCTTTTTCTTTTTGTGTGTGTGTAACATACTCTACTTTTACTCTCTAATTTATTGTGATATTTTGCATCATTTCCCCATGCTTTTTGGTAACCTTCTCTTTAGTAACTTAAAATGACTCTCCTCTACACAGGCTGGTTAGGGCTGCTCATGCAAAGGGAGCAAATATCATTCTTATTCAGGTATGTGCTGTTCAATTTTATAAAATTGGGCACTCATAATGTTTTCAGCCTTTTCTTAGAGATGATCTCTCTCTCTCTCTCCTATTTTTGGGAGGTATTTCAATTATATTGTGCCTAGTAAATGCTTTTTTAGTCTAAACCAAAATTTCTTTTCTATTCTTTTTTTGGCTTTGTTTATTGCTGATGAAATTATTACCACTCCTCAACTCTAATACACTATCTATCTTTCAAATGCTGAACAATATTCTTAAACAGTTAACAAAAACAATTGAATGCATGCCATAACTAAATGATGCTAAGTGGCTGGAAAATAAATTGATACAGAAAAGAAAAATGGAAGGAAAAATTCATACCTCTCAAGAGTTAGAACATAGGAACCAGAAACAGATTGTGATGTTAAATGAAAATCAAGATAAATTTCTACATTAACTGCTTTTAATGAAGAACATAATGCTACAGCTGTGAAATACTGGCTTTCCAAAATGGAAATTTGAATAGTTCATGACTCTAATTTTAATGTCACTATCTAATTTCTCTCATTTTCTCCAATACATCTGAGGTTCTGTAATTGGTAGTATAATAGAAGTAAGCTATCCAAATGATTCAAATTTTTTCTACTGATTAATTCCTTCGTATTTGATTTAGTTTAGCTGCTATTTTTGTGTATTTATTTGTCTTCAGGAACTGTTTGAGGGTTATTACTTTTGTCAAGCACAAAGGGAGGATTTCTTTCGGCGTGCTAAGCCTTATAATGATCACCCTACCATTAAAAGGTAAAATCACTGCCTACTGACTGACTTCTAAAGTGAAGTTGATTGGTTGCACCAATGCCTTGTTTTCTCTTAATAAGAACAACTAAACTTGCTTTGAATTGCAGATTCTAGTTATTTACTCAATTCAACTTGTTTTTGTCTACTATACGCTTTCAGGATGCAGGAACTTGCAAAAGAGTTGGGTGTGGTGCTGCCAGTTAGTTTCTTTGAAGAGGCAAACAGTGCCCATTATAATTCTGTAGCTATCATTGATGCTGATGGGACTGATCTTGGACTGTACAGGAAATCTCATATACCTGATGGACCAGGTCTCTAGAAAACTTAATGCTTTACACCTTCAATATGATATAATTCATTTTGATTTTGGCTTTGATTATTAAAATCGAGTTTCCACCCTCTTCTTTTAGGATACCAGGAAAAGTTCTACTTTAATCCGGGAGATACGGGCTTTAAGGTAGGTACTTAGTAAAACCTCAGTTCCTCTGATGCTAACATTTTTCATAAACTTCAAGTTTTTATGTCAATTGTCTTTATTACTTAACATGTGGATGCCATTGATAACAGGTTTTTCAGACCAAATTTGGAAAGATTGGAGTTGGTTAGAGCTTCTTTTCCTTTTCCTTTTAGACAATTCTTCTCTTGATATTGTGAAGCCTGCAAATTTTTTACAAAATGTTTCGTCTGTCACTTGAATGAACCAATGTATGGTTACCTTATATTGTTGCCGTTACAGTCTCGGTTCTGGGGCTAGAATGTGTTGGCAACATAAATTACTTGCAGAAATGTGTGTTTATTTCATCAATTTACCTGCAAAGCCAATATGCGGAAGACAACATAAAGTTATTGCTTGATTTTGCATGTCAGCAATATGTTGGGATCAGTGGTTTCCAGAGGCTGCCCGTGCTATGGCTTTGCAAGGTGCTGAGATATTGTTTTACCCTACGGCTATTGGCTCTGAACCACAAGATGAAGGACTTGATTCTCGTGAGCATTGGCAGCGAGTGATGCAAGGGCATGCTGGTGCAAATGTGGTAAGTGAGAAGACTGGTGAACTAAAAGTTCCTTTTCAATGTTACTAACTTTTTGTTGCTTTCATGGTATATTATGATATGATCTTTGAAATCCAAATTTCCCGTTTACATTTTGATTACCATTTCATTTCCTGTGATCTGATAATTATGTTGGCTAGAGACATTATGTATCTGTTGATTGTAATCAAGGGCTTAACCAGCCCGATTATTATTCTGTTATGAAATTTAGAGAGGAAGGGTTAACGGATATCATGCTTTATATAGGTACCTCTGGTAGCTTCTAACCGCATTGGAAAGGAAATAATTGAGACAGAGCATGGGAAGAGTCAGATTACGTTCTACGGCAATTCCTTCATAGCAGGTATGAATTTGATGATTCTTTTCTCTTCAGCGATTAGTCATATTATATTCATCAACTTTACTTTGTCCAGAATAAGTCTAAATATCAATATTTCCATTCCAGGACCAACTGGGGAAATTGTTGCAGCTGCTAATGACAAAGATGAAGCAGTTCTCATAGCACAGTTTGATCTAGACAAAATCAAATCCAAAAGAAGTTGCTGGGGTGTGTTTCGTGATCGACGCCCCGATTTATACAAGGTGCTTCTGACATCAGATGGAAGCAAAACTTCATCGTGATTCAGAGCTCCCCTTTTGCTTATCATCACTATGTTGTCGTGGAGATAATCAGTGAGTTCCCTTCCATGCCATGTATTTGTTTGACTGCAAAGAACGAAATGACATATATGTAGGCAAATTTCCATGAATACAAAATTAAGAATATCAATAAGAAGAACCGAAATTCTAACACTTATCAATTATAGGATGCTAACTGGTAACGTTTTGCATCCTGAACCATTTATCTTAGGTCGAACCGGGTGATCCATATGTGTTTTAAGTTTGATCCTTCTGCTCTTTTATGATTCTTGGGTTTTTCCATAAGGCATTTTGCCATGGAAGAGGATTTCATGGACGTCACATATTATAGTTTTTACCTTACATTTAATGGATAATGAATCCCCTTATTTGATATGTTGTTCTACTTTTCTCTTTTCGAACGTCCAAACATTTCCTTGAAAAATATCAGACTGGATCAGTGGGTTGAATCTGCTGAACTTGAATAACTTGATTTAGTGGTTTAAAATTGTAAAATATTAAAGAAAATCAAACTGGATTGTTTTGATTTTTAGGGCACGTTTGGGTCGCTGTAATGGAATAGAGGAGTAATGGAATAGAGCTGTAATGAAATAGAGGCGTAATAGTAATTTAATAGTTTGGTTGAATCTAATGGAATAGAGGCGTAATAGTATTCTTATATTTGGTTAAATGGAATGATGTTGTAATAGCATAAGGAAAAAAACTAAAATGACTACAATACCTCTTAGTAGAATTTTTTTTAGGTAGATGATTATTGTTATTAAATTTTAATAGGATTATTAATATAAATAATAAATAATTTAATCTTATTTTAACATAATTATTATTAAATATAATTTAATAAAATATATAATTTAATAAAATTTTTAATATTAAATATTTTTATATGAATTTTCTAAAATTATAATATATAATACTATAAAATATAATTTAACATAATATAATTATATATTTGGACTATATAATATAATTTTTTTTTTGAAATTCCAGATTGGGCTTTTATTGATTAAAACATTCAAACTATTTGGAATAGTCCAAAACAAACAAACTAAAGCAAAAGTCAAAAAAAGAAACGGGCACAAAGTACTCGGCCCAGAAACAGGTGCCCTCACCTAAAATATCTAGATATTAAAAGAAAACTCTAGAACCAGCAATTAATGCGCCGATCCGTTGCCCAATCAGAAGCTACTGAAATCTGTCATAGCCTCACCCTGTCATTTCAATTTCCTTTTGACGATCTAGCAGATCATTTCTGTTTCTTTATTGCTCTGAAAACTTTCTCTCTTCCAAACTCCATCTCTCGATGCTTCCCTAATCTGGTTCGCTCAGCTTATCATGCCGTGCTTGGGTCTCTGCATAATCAGGAACGCCCATTTCCAGGTAAAATTCCTCTCCTCTTCTTAGCATCTCTGTTGCAAGGATATGTGCAAGGTTGTTTGCAGATCTTGGTGTGTGAAGAAATCTGATATTTTAAACTTCTAGTATTTTCTGTTGTATATCATAAATATATGCCCCTACCATTGATCTGTCATGATCCTTTTTGTTGCATTTCTTGATTATTGCGAGGGAATCTCCTTCAAAAATGAGTGCCTGCCAACCATGGTCAACTCCTACTTGGACTGCTTTCCTACAGGCAATTGCTTCAGCAGCAAAAGCAGATGGAACTCCATTGTGGATTTCTGAGCAGGATAAAAGAATTTTTCCTTCCGAGTCTCTGGTCACAACACCTGAGGCTGACCGGTTCTGAATCTGATTATATGCACCATCAAAATTAATCTTTATGGATTCCCACTGTGGGTGTGTCCATCTCTTATTTCCTTTCATTATTTCTGAGTTTATTTGTTCAAGACCAGTTAACTCAATGATGTAATTACTAACAAAGTTTGCAACATCTATTCCATTACTAACTTTGCCTTCATGTATGTTTCTGTTTCTGTCTCTGTCTCCCCATATGGCCCATAGTGCACAGCAAAAGAGTCGACTTTGATTTGGGTTTAACTGCTCTAGCGCCCAGGTGAGCCATTGTACAAAATCCTCGCTTTGATACATCATAATGTTCTGAAATGATAACGTTTTCCATACCTCTCTTGTAACAGCACAGTCACGGAATAAGTGATTCATCGTTTCAGCTCCTTCTCCACATCGGGGACACCTTGTGTTGACTGCTAATTTCCGGTGTTGTAGATTTACCTTTGTAGGCAGATAGTTCCATGATAGCCGCCATATTGTGATCTTTATTTTTGTTGGTATATTCAGGCTCCAAAGTGTTTTGTAAAATTTTCTGTAGAGGTTTTATACAGCATAAGCTCTAGGATTATCAGTCGATCTCTGTAATAGTTGATAGGCACTTCGTACCGTGAATTCACCCGAGTTCTCCCCTCCCCAAATAAGAAAATCTTCATGCGGTGATCGTGCCAGCGGGATCCTGAGAATTCTTTCAGCATCTGCTTCAGTGAAGGTATTGTTAATCAACTTTGCATTCCAGCTTCTACTATTACTGTCGATTAACTCCTTTACTTTAGAAACGCGCATAGAATTAACTCCTGACGACAATTTAAAATTATCAGAATCTGGAATCCAAGCATTAGTAATGGACATCCTAGAACCCGTTCTCACCTTCCAACAGTGCCCTGTTATCAATAAGGCTTTGGCTGCCCAAACACTTTTCCACACATAAGAACAAGAGTTTCCTAACTGGGAGTTTAAAAAATCATTTTCAGGGAAGTATTTGGCTTTAAAAACTTGCGCAACAATAGAACCCTGATTATTCATAATCTGCCATCCTTGTTTAGCCAATAATGAGATATTGAATTGCGCCATATTTCGGAAACCCATACCTCCCTCCTCTTTAGGCTTACACATACATTCCCATTGGCACCAATGTATCCCTTTTTTGCCTTTTACTTTTTGCCACCAGAATCTGTCAAACAGTTTTTCTATCTCCTCACAGAAAGATTTTGGTAGCAAAAAACATGCTATCGCATAAATAGGGATTGCTTGAAGTACTGCTTTAATGACAACTTCTTTGCCTCCTTGAGATAAGAAACGTGTACTCCAATTATCTATCTTCTGTTTAATTCTGTCCTTTAGATTCTGAAAGGCTTCCTTCTTTCTTCCTACCATGCTTGGCAGTCCAAGATACTTTTGTATATTAGTCGAGCACCTTATCCCCAATTCAGTCGAGATTCTAACTTTATCTGCTTCTGTCGTATTTGAACTAAAAAAATTGAGGACTTGTTAAAGTTCACACATTGACCAGAACTAATCTCATATTTCTTCAAAATCTCCTTTAAGATTCTTATTCTGTCTTTAGTCACTTCACGAAACAATATGCAATCGTCTGCAAATAATAAGTGTGAAATTGTCGGACCTCTTCTGTTGGCCTTTACTCCTTTTATCAGCCCTTCCCGTGTTGCGATTCTGATCAAAGACGAAAGTCCTTCGCTGCAAATAAAATAAAGGAAAGGACTAAGCGGAATACCTTGTTGAAGTCCTCTGCTAGGTTTAAAAACTTTGCCTCTTTTACCATTTATGGAAACTACATAAGATACTGTAGAGATACATCGCATAATTAGTAATACCCATTCCTCTGCAAATCCCATACTGACTGTAACTGCCTTCAAAAAACCCCATTTGACTCTATCATAAGTTTTACTCATATCTAACTTTAACGCCATGAGACCTTATTTCCCGTTATGCCTTTGACGAAGTGTGTGTAAAACTTCATAGGCTATTAAGATATTATCCGAAATAAGCCTCCCAGTAACAAAAGCACTTTGAGCACTATCAATACATCTTCCAATAACTGCCTGCATACGATTGGCAATAGATTTGGCTATGATTTTATATACTACTGTGCAAAAGCTAATGGGTCTGAAATTGGCGAGATTGGTAGGATTGGAATATTTCGGAATGAGAACAATCTCTGTTAAATTTAGATCTTCAATATCCTTTCCATTGTTCAGAAACTCCAAACAAAACTTCCCAACATCTATACCCACAACATCTCAGTATTTTTGAAAAAAATAATGCCGAAAAACAATCATAACCAGGTGCTTTGGTAGGTCCCATACTTTTTACTACACTAAAGTTCTCTTCTTCCAAAAACTTTTCTAAAAGGGCTATGTTAATATCTGAAGAAATGTTGTTGATACCTGATAGAAAGATGAGATAGGTCTCCTATGCCATTAGATACTTTGTTGCACTTGCATTTATTTCTGATTCCTCATAGATCCCCTCCCCATCATCTGTATACAACCTGCTAATTGTGTTGATTCGTTTTCGCATTGAGGCATATTTGTGGATGAAAGCTGTATTTTTATCCCCCAGCTTAAGTCAGTTAGCCCGTGCTCTTTGCTCCCAGTACATTTCTTCTTTGTCAATCTCCATATTCAGATGTATTCTCTTGTCAATAATCGTTCAAGCTCTTTTGTAAGTTCTCCGGTCAATCCCCTTTTTTTTCCTTTATTGAATTGGCCCATCTTGTCAGATTGGTCTGTAATCTTTCTATCTTTTCAAAAATGGATCCATTTGATGATTCCCATGAACTCTTTATCTCATCTTCAATCGTTTTCTATGTAGTCCAGCATGCTTCAAATTTAAAAACTGGGATTCTCTTCAAATTACTTTCAGTACTGGTACTAATCAAAAGAGGACAATGATCCGAAAATGAAGACGTTAAGTGGTGTACATTGCCTGTTGGAAAAAATTCCATCCATTTTTCATTTGTTACACTCCTATCAAGTCTTTCTCTAATATTTGTTTCCGGTAAATTTCCCCTTTCCCATGTATACCATTTACCCGAGTATCCCACATCAATAAGAGAACATTCTTTTAGAACTTCACGGAACACTTCCATCCTTTTCTCCTCCCTCAGTTGACCTCCCATTTTTTCAAAGGAATAAGCAATTTCATTGAAATCTCCACTTACCAACCAAGGATGCTCCTGTTCCTGTCCTAAATATCTTAATAGATACCATGAAGCATTTTTATTCTGTAAGGGGATCCATAAAAGCCGGTGAATCTCCATTCTTTACTAGCTCCTTCTTCCATCAGCACATCTATATGGTTGGTTGAGAAAGTTTTGAGCTCAACTTGAACCGCCTCTTTCCATGCTAGGCAAATGCCTCACCGCGAACCTGTTGCATCTACATCTATCCCAGTCATAAACCCACACCTCCTCCTAATTTTCTCCATTCGCTTTCCACTAACCTTAGTCTCCACGAGGAAGACCAATTGAGGATTATTTTGCTTCAGTAAAAATCGAAGCCTTCTCATTGCCCGTGGACTCCCCAATCAACGGACATTCCAGCATATGATTTTCATTGCGACCGGTCGGCTTGCCTTTTGGCAGCCGCCGATTCATTCTGGTTAGGTGATTCAACTAGAAAATTGATATCCGTCTACTGTGTTAAGTCTTGATCGCCAAATTTCATCCTTTTAATTGCTCGTTCCTGTTTCCCATTTACACCGTAATCCTCCTGTACCAACTCTTTCCATTTTCGTTTCTGTAGCTTACTCTCTGCCTCATACTGTCTCATCACATCTATTTGTTCAACTCTTTTCAACCTAGCTTCCATGCCCTGCTTTAATAAATTTGCGTTTCTATTTTTTGTGGTTTTTCCATTTGTTTCTTCATTCTGTTGTATCTGTAATCCTGCTTCTAAAGTTTCCAGCCAAGCATCCTCCTGTACTCCTTACATCATATCGCTCCTTTGTTCACTGTTTACAACTCCTGTATACGAACATTGCACTTGTAATTTTTTTTTGATAAATCATTAAACTTCAGACTCTCCTTCCCAATCAAATTTAATTCTGCTTTTAATGCCAAAGAGTAAGGTGGATCCTCTCTAATTCTAATTTTCTCCGCAGGTGTAAACAGTCTTGGAGACCATGCCCCAGTTTTCCACATCCAAAACCGAAGGTTGGCAATTTTTCATACTTTTTCAAGGATCCAGCATTTATTCCCATTCCCTGTTGACACAAATATACCTCTACGAAGTGGTTTTTGCACATTGAGTTGTATTCTAAGGCGACAAAACTCACCGTTAATTTCAGATCTGATCACTCCACCGAACGTGACCCCTACAGCATGCAGAAGATCCTTTTTATCAAACTCTGGTAAACAGGGTCCACTTTTAATCCAAAACAGAGATGAAACAAGCGTAATTTGGTCTCTCGTTGTCGGCTTAAAAATCCGGTCAAAAATAATTAAATTCTTCCTAAACAACCATGGTTGGCCTTCCATCACAGATTCTAAATCATCCTCTGTTTCAAACGTTATAAAAAAAAGATTTTGCCCCACCAATTGAATCTCAAACTTTTCCTTCGTTTTCCAGATACTTTTCATCTGTGCTTTAAAATTATCATGATTATAAGATTTATTTGTCCAAACAGAACAGATCAGAGAAGGTTTATTGTTTGGCTCCACCATCGAGCTTTTGACCGATAGTTGAGTAAGTTCCTCTTCTAATGGGGAGATCTCGTCTCTCCCAACCCTGTTGATGCCACCACTCTCCATCATAAGCCACAGCAGCCACTGTTTTCGCTAGGACACCAAGGATTGCACTCTTGGCTTCTAAGGTTTTCCTCTATTCTATTTTAGGGTTCTTTTAATGTATTACAAGAGTCATACTTACTATATAATATAATTTAAAATAATTATTATTAAATATAATTTAATAAAAATATATAATTTAATAAAATTCTTAATATTAAATATTCTTAAATGAATTTACTAAAATTATAATATATAATATTATAAAATATAATTTAAAATAATAATTATTAAAAATATAATTTGGTAAAAATATATTATTTAATAAAATTCTTAATATTAAATATTCTTAGAATTTACTAAAATCATAAATACTATAAAATATAATTTAAATTAATTATTTTTAAATATAATTTAATAAAAAATATAATTTAATAAAATTCTTAATATTAAATATTCTTATATGAATTTACTAAAATCATAATATATAATACTATAATATATAATACTAGAAAGATCAATGATGAATGTTCAAGTTTCGATTAATCAATCAATTCATGATTGTTTTGGTTTCGAGAACTTCCTTGCCCTGGTTATTATATTCGTTCTTTGTTTCACTTGATCCTGACATTAGCATTCTACTTTCTGGTTTTGGGGTCAACCATTTTCAATCTCCACCTTAAAATAATCTGACAAATTCCAAGGAAGAAAAGTCTAAACAATAAAATCGACATATGAAATTATATATTTTATCCCAGTTATTATGGCTCATCCTTTTGTTATAATCAACAGACACTTACAATGTTCAACTGCTGCAGGATTATTTTAGAAAGGTGATAATAGTTGGCTATAAAATTGCAATGGCAGAAGCAAATGTCTCAATATCAGGGGGAAAATAAAGGGTAAATAGCTCCAAATCTCTGTTGTTTCAAAATCTAGCTAGATATAAAATTCAACAACTCAGTTCAAACCATGAAAAATAAGACAAATTCAAAAAAAGGGTAAAAAAATGTCTGGGGTACTGAAAATAGCAGAGCTCATACAACCTGAAAGGTCTAGCTCACTTCCTACCACGAACCTTCAATGCTTGCCTGTTCCTCTTCTTGACACCAGACTTGGCTACCTTTAGACTCCTGTGCACAGCACTCAACGTTGCAAGGGCTGCTTTTGTTAAATCTGGCCTGTAGTAGTTGTCTGTCACCTAAAATGTTAGAGAAGCAACTTAATTATAAAAGCAGACTAGAAAAGCACCTAAAACTAGATTATCTGAATATCTGTATATCATAGAAAGATACATTAACAAAATCTCAGAATATCATTGAAAATCTATAGTAATAACAGCACAAAAACAGTGCACACTTGGCAAGTTCACACACTAAAATTCAGCATAAATATACATATTATTGCCCAAAGCTAGCAATATAAGCATTGAAATGACATTTTATAACATTCAAAACTCAGAAGCCAAGCGTAACAAGTAAACTTCATAGAAGAACCCAACAAATAGATCCTTCTTACATGTTATTGCTTCATCACTGCAAGATCTTCCAGGAAAATTTATGCTTGAATGGCAAGTAACTACACCTTTAGACAGACAAATTATTATTTAACCAAGAAATCCAACAAATTTTACCAGTTCATAGACTACACATTAAATATAAAAAGCCAACATAAAAAAGGCTTCCAACATGATCTTAGACAAACAATTTCTTTCCACACATAAGACAACCTAATCATTAGCAAATTACCAATAGCAAACCCAATAAAAGAGTAGAGAAATGAGTTTCAGAAAACACTAACTATTTACCTGGTTTTTGACCGCCTTGGCCATCCTGGGGAACTCTTTTTTCATGAGTGACTTGTGAAGCAAGGCCGAAGGCTTGTTCTACTTCTTAGTCTTGGTGGTTGCTAGCAGCATAGACTGGTCTTTGCCCCCACTTTGAATGGTGATTGTTTTCTTGTTTGCCAACCCTAAAATTACAGAGTAACTCAATTAAAAAACAAAACGTACAAAAATGTGCAAAACATGAGAAACGGAGGGGATTAAATACAATATATTAGACAAACATCATAGCTTGTTAGTCATAAATTATATCTTCTCCGATTCTGACCATTCGAAAGATAAAAATAATAATTTTATTCTACATTTCGTTAGAGTTCTAAATTAATTAGGATTCCCCAGAAAATCCTAGAATTTACTCAGATTAAGGTAAAATCCATTCAATTTTTCAAGAAACCAGATCCAATTCTAAGAAATACCCAATATTTCCCTTCGTGTTTCCTCGATAACTACGAATTCATATATAAATAAGCTGCTGCTGCACATGCAGAAAATACCATTTCTGCCTCACTTATAAAGAAACGAAAAAGAAATGAAACAGAAAATAAAACTTCAGATCAAATATCCTCAAATGAAAAATAATAGTAAAAAAAATGAAACTTTTGGATCAAAAGAATACCAGAGTGTTTGTAGGAGTGGAGGTTGTAGAGATTGTTGGGCTTTTTGCTGAACTGAAGGCTAGCAGTTCCTCTTCCAAACTGCCTCACCAAAAAGCAATTGTTCTTCTTCACTACCTCCCAAATCAACTGTCCGGGTGCCGATACAAAAAATCAAAGATGAAGAGAAAAATCAAAGAAAATACAAAAAAAAAAAGATAGAGCATATAACTTGTAGGTGGCTTTCGGGTTGGGAGGGTAAAACAGGGCTTAGAAATCAGGAGGGTTAAACGGAAAGCTAAACTGAGCTTTTGGAAGGGAATAGAAATCAGAGAATTTTGAGAACAGAAGCGTAATGTAATAAGCCGCATTACACCCAACCAAACCACGGAATAGGTGGGGCCCACGGAATATGGCTGTAATGGCATAACCATTACACCCGACCAAACGTTACCTTAGGGTATTGGTTTTATACTTTTTAACAGAAAATTAGGTTTTTTTTAAATATGTTTTGCATTATTTTCATCTTTAGTTTTTTAAATATAAATTTTTAAAAATTATTTTAGGATAAAGTACACTAATAATCACTAAATTTAGGTTAAAATAACAAAACAGTTACTAAACTTGAAAAGTTACAATTACTGAATTTTAGAAAAATAGAAAACCAGCCACAAACAACCATTTTCTATTACGTCACTAATGAAAAGCAGACCTGTCATTCAACTGGCCATGTTGGCATCCTAGTTGTCATGTTAAATGGCCCCAATTTAAGAACCCTAACTGGGCAGTAGAAGAAGAAGAGAAAAAGAAGAAGAGAAGAGGAAGAAAAAGACCATGGGGAAGATTTACAGCGAAGGTTAGAGATCCATTGACAAAAACTAGGGTTTGGCTAGGGACCTTCAATTCGGCTGAAGAAGCTGCTCGAGCCTACGATGTGGTGGCGATTACCCTCTATGGAAACAAAGCGAAAATGAATTCCCTTTTAACTCCTCTGATTTCCCTGCTTTGGGAATGGATCGTGATCATCGTCGAAACAACGAAGGCTTTATCGCCAACGACCGTCGGTTACATCAGACGGGCGACAATTATGAAGATTCGGAAGTGAACTGGCAGAGACGACGAGGAGTAGCATGAGTAGCACGGTGGAGTCATTTAGTGGTCCAAGACCAACCCAATCATCGTGAAACCTAACAGATTTTGAGGCAGTTTTGATACAAAAGGTTATTTCAAAGGTTGAAAGATTATCAATACAAAAGGTTAAAATAACTTATTTTTTTGCCAAAAATAGTGTTAAATGGTGAAACAGTCTTCTTCTCTTCTTCTACTGCCCAACCCAGCCCATCCCATCCCAAATTTCAATCTTCCCTTTTTCTTTTTTATTTCTACTCGTCCCTTCCTTTCACCCCCAAATTATGACTTTTCGGCTGCTCATATCCAATGTAGCAAGTTAACTAGTCACGTCATCTGTTTTATTAGGCATGTAATTGAAAACGTTAGTGAGTGACTGATTTGTTATTTTTTTTAAAATTTAGTGATTGAGTTAAAAGTTTAGTCACTGTTTTGTTATCTTATCAAAGTTGAGTAACTATTGACATATTTTACTTTATTTTTATATTTTGTTTTGTTTTTTTAATTATTATTAACATATTTTTTAATTATTCAACATTGTTGAATAATCCAATGTACCTAGTCAAAATTTTTAATTCGATTTTTCAACCAAAAAAATCATTGCATTCCACCTTATATTATTTCGGATATTCAACAATGATTAACCAGAGTGGCATGAGCCACATATGTTTGTCACAAGTTGACCATAAAATTTTGGTATTGATTGGAGCTAAAACATTCGCATATTAAATTTATATAACATAAGGATAAATTATGGATTTAGTCATTTATGTATATTTAAATTATATTTTACCCATTAAATATTATAAAACAATTATTGATATTATTCATTAACATTTTAATTATTAAACTGTTTACTGCCATTAACGAACTGTTAAAAACTTTTTTTTTATCATTTTTTCCTTCTCTCTTTCATGTAAACTTTGTTCTTTCTTTCTATTTTTTTACCTGTTATTTTTCTCTCTTATTCTTTCTCCATTCTCGGCTTCCAAAGGGAGCTTTTTAGAAGCCACAAAGATGCTAAACAATCATGTTGTTACATTGGTAACGATAACTAAACGTGTTCAGTCACTAAAATATAATTTAAACCAAACATAAGTGATTATTTTTGTAGTTTACCTAATTAATAAATAATAATATTTTTATAAATAAAATATGTTAAAAGTTTTAAATATATATATAATATTAGTTTAAAATTATGCATTTTTTAAAAGCATTGTTTTCTTTCTTCTCATATTTCAACTCTACCTAACAATGAAAAGAAAGAAAATTACTTTTCTTTCTTCTTTCAATTCTTCCTTTCCTACCAAGCACATCTATGAAAAGAATATATATATATATCATTCTATTTTTCTACTCTTATAACTTTCTATCTTTTCAATTTTCTTCACATTTTACTAAGTTAAGCCGGTAAGATTGCCACTAGTGCAATTGGGAGATGATAGAATATATGCCTTAATGACAATTGGATTGCACTTGGGATATATGAATTAATAAAGCAAAATCGCATACTAACAAGTAGTATTGCAAGGGTTTTCTTTTGTGTTAGTACGAATAACATACAAGTTGTTCAAATTGTATACACCTAGAATGAGCTTGGCCCGAACCTAATTTGGCCCGGCCTACAAACAAGTTTGACTAGAGGCTAACATATGTCAGGCCTTCATGCATTGGTTGTATGCAACCAATTCTGTAGGTTGAAGTATCTAAGATACATGAGGATAACAATGGATGTATGTTTTGATAACAAGTTCACCAAACATGACTCGCTATGAGGACTCCACTCGATAGAACCACTTAAGTGTCTTGGAATAAGCTCACATGGCCACTGTACAAAAATTGGCCCTTTGACTTGAGATACCAAGTCATCTTATATGAAGAAAGGTATGCTTTACAAAAGTTGTGGATTCAATCATTGAATCAAAATAGAAAACATAAGGTTGAAATATGTTATTAGTCCCTATACTTTACAAAAGTTGTGGATTTAGTCATTATACTTTAATTTGATCAATTTTAGTTCCTATACTTTTTGAATTGATCAATTTTAGTCTCTTTTTAATTTTCGAATTTTGAAATTTTAGACCTGAACCAAACAGTAGCACTTAAATCCTTTTGGTTAAATTTAATTACTAGTCATGTACTATGCACACAGTTGTAGATTTAGTTCACATTCTCTTTGTAACACCCCTTACCTAGATTAAATAGATAACCTGAGCAATGGATGTCACATTAGGCACTAATTCATTGTTTGGGAGAAGTGGAGTAATACCATCATTATCATGACCACAAGTTGGGTGTTGTCCTGACAACGCCTTTGCAATTTCCAAATTTAATTCTAAACATCTCCAAACACATTCCAATCATTTCCATACATAAACCCATCATTTAATCCCATGAAAACACCTCAAAAACCATTTAATTCATCGTATACTCAAAGCATAATTCAATTAAATCCATTAGGCCATAAAAATATTTAACCTACACAAAATGCATTCACTAGCATCATTCTACATAGACTTAAAAATACCTATGTACATGCTATAAAATAACACCAAAAGTTTGATTTCATACTCTCTTCCAAGACTTGTAAAGTGATGATATGTGTAAATGTCAAACCCTCGATGAAAAGCTTTTAGACAATCCTCTACTTACACGTTGGAAAAATAATGTGTTAAACTTGTGAAAGTTAAGTACATCAAGAATTAAACTTACTTTTGTAATATTAAATTTATACATGTATGTGCAATAAATGTAACATATTAAGTTAGAACTAAATAAACTTCAAAAATTAGGTATCTCAAATGTTCATACCTTATATCACTTACCAATTCACTATGAGATTCACTTACCACTTTATGTTTTGCCCATGTAGACTCAACAAAACTAGTAGGATATGCGAAACTAAAACTAAAATCACTAGAATGAATGTGCTTATCACTGTAATGCACCGAAGTGCATAGTCGTTGATGTAACACCCCTTAGCTCGACCAAATCGTTAGGTTCGAGTCACCCGATGTTACGATCGTTGTCGGAGCAATTACGGGCATTCATATGCTTTCCGACCAATTAAACATGTAATTCAACATTAAAATGTATTCACAACATGATACACAAACATATTTGGGTCTCAAAAGAGCTTACGAAAGCTCCTTTGCTAACCTGAATATAAATATGACCAAATTGTAAAGTTTTTAAAAGTTCTAGACCGAAGGCAGGACCTTAAGTTTCCTCGTCGTGGCAATGTCATCATAGTGAGTCATGTCACGACGTCACTCACTGTCAATCGACATCAAGACGTTAAAGACTTCTCGTCGCGATGTTTCATCTGTTTTTTCCAAAATGCATATTCAGTACCTACATTAAGCAATTTCAATTCATTCCAAACATGTTTTCATCCACATTCAGCAAAAATAAGGTTATTCAACTAAACCAATTAACAACCAACTCATGTATAACTAATCAATCAACCATATAATACCTTATCATCTAATTATTCACCTTTAGCTATATATACATGACCATTACACCTAATCCTACCAAAATGCCTTCAATTTTCAACACTACACAGTCATCTTACCAAGTGAAAGCCACCAATTCAAGAGGATAACATGAATAAGTTAAAACACAACATACTTATCATAAACATTATCATTTCCAAAACATTTTATTCAACATAACCAATTCAAATGGCTTAATTGATGGCTTAACACGCCAAATTAATCAAAAGCAAAATCATCATTCAAATATCATTTAATCATGATAAAGGATCAAAATGGGAGATTTTTGACATATTTGGCACTATGGTATCTATACCCTAGTATAAGTATCAATACCTAGCATTTTTCAAATCGTTTTTCAACAAATAGATTGCCAAATAGAATTGATACCTGACTAAAGTATCAATACTCTTTTCATGGTACTGATTCTTTACAAAGGTATCGATACTCTGAACATTTTTAAGGTTTTACAAAAAGAAATAGAATCGCAAATTGGTATCAGTACTAAAATTAGTATCGATACTTTATATAAGAAGTATCAGTACCATATGCTAGGTACCGATACCAATGATACATGAATGATTTTTCTAACATTGAAGTTTAAAAGGGGTATCAGTACCTTTTCAAAAGTATCGATACTTGATCTAAAGTTTTGAAAACTTTACAATTTGGTCTTTTTTCATGCTAAAGTCTACAAAAGAGCTTTCGTAAGCTCGAATTTAATTGTGTATCATAATGTGAATGTGTTTATGACATGATTGAATGTTTGATTGATTTATTTATGGTGTATTTGATTGTAGTTACTTTGGCAACGAATGTGGCATCTTGTTGCTCGGCCCCGACGATCAAGTCGGATAAGGGGTGTTATGTACACTTAGGTTAAATTAGATAAAGTAAAATTCTTGAGGTATTTACACAACAAAAGCTTGGATGAGCTTTCTTCTTCTTCCGTTGACTTTTTTGTTATCTCCTTCCCTTTATCAACACCTTAATGATCACTTATTTTCTTTTTCTCTTCATTAGCATATCACATATACACAAGATTTAATATCAAAACTATGACTAAATATCATTTCCATGCATTTTTACTTAAAATAAACATGATCATTTCACTAATTCATGAAAATATTACCTTAAACCCTTAGGGTTTCACTTGAACTTAAATTTCTTTCTCCTCCTGCATGAACACCAGTTGCCTCTACATGAAACTAAGCTTATTATGGGATTATTCTATTGATTTTACTAAAAATATATGAAAAAAATTGAAAAACTCAAACTTGAGATGGTCGAAAATGGTGGGAAAAAAAGACTAAAATGAAAGGAAATAAATGTTTCCTTTATACATATGGTGAGTGGCATGAGAATGAGAGAATGATGATGATAAATCTACAAGTTTCCATAATAAAATCTACTTAAATAAATAATTAAAATATTAAAAAATAATATAAAAATCTATCCATCATCATTTTAATCTAACGGTCCTAATTCATGCTCAATTTCCAATAGCATCTAATGGTTTATATTTCACAAACAAGGATTTCTATCATAATTATCTATTTATGGAATGATCATTCCATCCACGGTTCTTGATACTCTCTTGGAATAATTACACTTCTAATCTTTCCCTTTTCCCTTCAATTCAATTTAATTATTTCTACTTTTAATTTTCACAGTTTTGCCCCAATAATTTTCACACTCTTACGATTTAGTCTATACTCCGAATTTATTTCTCTCAACACACACTAGTATTCAATTATCTTCTCTATTAACACAAATAAGATCTTATTTTGTTTACTTTGAAAATTCTTATTTATTTCTTCCATTGGTTAAACTCAATAATCTACTTACATAGTTTAAATCACAAAAATTACTTAATATATGAAGCATTACTTAAACCCTAAAAAGATTTATTAGAAATTTAGTAAATAATTCGTAAAAGATTGAAGAATTACTTAATACATAAAATGCAGAAAGGTTTCAAAAAAAAATATTACTTAATACGATGACAGCTTTTCTAAAAGATTGAGTAATTTAATTTCTAAAAACTAAAGAATTACTTAACACATAGAATGTAAAAAAAAAATTCTAAAGCATTGAAAGAATACTTAACACATGAAATGTTACTTAAAATATGAAAAGATTGTTAAAAAAATTAATTAATTTAACCCGCAAAGAGGTTGCACCTCATTATAAGCATATTAAGGAGCTAATGGTATAAACCCCGTTAAACAATTAAATAGCTAATGAGGTCTTGGCTCAATTGACAAAGATGAAAGTCTTGAATCTTGAATATCAAATTTGAAACTCATCATATGCAATATGCGTAGGTCTTTGAATCTCATGATATTGTGGGCAATGGGCGTCGAAACCACCAAATATAAATTCCTACAACAAAAGAATACTAAATAGCAGTATAGAGCAGTAGGGTCGAATCCACAAGGACTGATTATTCAATTTCGCTTTTTTTCTTGTGACCAGAATTATTGTCGCGGTACAATCGTGCCCACAACCTATGCGTTGCAAGTTGAAAAAAAAGGGGGTTTAAGTTGATAGAGTAAATAAAATTAATAAATATGTAATGTAATAAAATGAAAACAGATTCGAAATTGAAAAAATAAACTTAAGCAAATAAAATAAATGGGTAAATAAAATATTTTAAAGCTTAACTTTAGCTTCGGTACACCCCGAACTTGAACCGATCCTTGAAAGAAGATTTTTCCTTTCAACCAATAAGTTGGTTATAACGATTAAAGACGCCTCAAATGACTAGTTTTTTCTCTTGTAGTCGGTTCCAGTATGACCTGCAAATCGACCATTGTTGAATTTCTAACCACGTGACATGTGCTCATAATTTAAGACTTGGATAGCCTTGCGATCTAAAAAGCGCAACTCGAATTAACGGTTTCAACCGTGTGGGTCGTTTAAATCCGGTCACAATCTCCCTTGACGGAATCCAACTAGCTTTTCCCAACTGAACACGCCAATTTATTCGCGGGATTTTGAATACAACACGGCCGACTCAACTTCTCAACTGTACGCCAAAAGACTCCAACCCAACGTGCGCTTTTTGAGTTGAAATCGAATAAACTTTAAGGGACAAATTTGTACTATCTCATATACCGGAGAGATAGCGAATACCGAATTGCAAAGTATTTAGTATGGGTTCATAGCTCACGATTACTTTCTTAGAGCGATAACCGGACTAAGGCTAAAAAGGAGAATAGTTAAACATGAAATAAATCATTCTAGATGGTGAATGAAAATGGATTTAATGGGAATTATGGAAGTTGGAGAGGGAAAAGGGCTTAGAAGGCAAATAAGCCAAAATGTTGAAAAAATGAAAAGGAAAAATAATAGCAGAATGAAAAGCAACTGACGCGGGAAGTGGAAGGGAAAACAAAGAATTGATTAATTCCTAAAGCCAAGTTTGTCCAGTTGGTTATATCCTTTTCTTTGTATGATTTTGAATTTCAGCACATCTACTTTATTCTTGATAAAAAAAATTCAAATCTAATAATATTTTGATAATTAACTAAAAATAAATACATTAAAAACACAAATTTATCTTGCTATGAGTGAGTTTTAATTTATTGATTTTGCAATAATTTAAAATATCTAAAATACAGCAAGATACTGTCAAAAAAAATACAGCAAGAAAAGTAGGTTCTTTTCATATTTATTACATGAAGCAAAATCAACCTTACAAAGTAATTATTCCTCCTTTTATAATGCAATTTGGCTAAATAAACTAGATTAACCTCTGATAGTTAGGAGGCTTGACATTGCTCTTTAGCTTCACCAATTACATCATTGATTAATAATCCTTCTTCCTCAAATCCTTGTTGTTGCATATATGCATCACTTTGCTGCATAAACTGCAGCTTCAACCGCCCATCTTCCCTACATGCATGCAACATTTCTTGTGTAGGAATTCTCACCTGTTTCAGCACAAACCTGCCATCTTGCCTGTATGATTTGAATGATACCCAAGGCTTCCCACAATTCCCAATACTAGGAATGGGTGGTGGAAATTCTCCTATACTTTTTGATCTTCTTGACCTAATCATCCTCACTTCTCCCTGCCTTTTATCTATTATGCTGCTTCCTGTATCTATCTCCCCTTTGCTGCTTTGCCGCTCTTGTTTCATCTCACCACAGCTCTCCAAATCAATTCCTTCAGTGCACAGTTGCAGGCTCTCAGTGTTTAATGAGTAGCTCTTTTTATGGCCTATGGTCTTTGGGGTGCTTGAGCTTCTAGTGTTTTCACCCTCCCTGGAGTGCTTCAATATTGCGGAAGGAAAGGGTAATTCAGAGTTTTCCTTGAAATGGAGTTCACCAATGATTTCAGTGACTGAAGATTGCTCAGTAGGTTGAATAGCAGCAGCTGCAGGCATGATTTGTTTACAGGAAGAGAGGGTTCCAAGCAGTGTTGGGCTTTCTGGTTGTAATGTGTGTTCAAATATGTGCTGAAGGCTTCTACAGGCAGCCATGGGCTGGCTCTCCACTGCTAATTGTTTCTCCAAAAAGAGAGAGAGAGAGAGAAAAAAAAAAGAAAAAAGGAGGAAGCACGTCAGAAAAGAAGGAAATATAAAGAGATTATGAGTTAGTCGTTTGAGAAAGCAGTGTTAAACATTAGAATAATGAGTTGAAAAAATCAAGGGGGAAGATGCTATTAATTTGGAGAAAGTTTGTACCTCTTCTAGTGGAGTATAATATGGATGGTTTGTTTATAAGTTGACTCAAATTGGTGGTCATTATTGTTTTGCAACATGTTGACAGCTATTACAGCATTATTTATTAACTAAAACACATTTTTTTATACAAAAGAGACGTTAATCAGAAAATAAAAGATGTTGGGATTCATTGAACTCTAGAGGTAGCTGCATATCAAAATAGAAATGTTAGGGTTATTTAGAAGGTTAAGCAAACAAGTCAATCACACTGAAAAGATACACGAACAACTCAATTCTTTTTTCTCCTTCACAACTTGCAAAATGAACAATTCACAGCAATCATGTCAAAGTATCAGTTTAGAGTCCTACAGCGGTTGAGTACCCTTCAACGCCATGCCTCAATACGTTCTATCCTTGAATCTACACGGCTCAAATTGCTTATTACTTTGGTCTTCTCAACACTGTTTGTAATCTGAAGTATCGATTGCAGGCCCCTAAGTTTGTTGGATTCTTTGAGACTTGAATTACTTGATTGACCAACATTATTGTGCATTCCAGCATTCACTGGAGCTCCAGGTTTCAGGTGGTTAGCTACAATGGCATCTGTTTCAGTGATGGAAGTTTCAACCTCAGCTGAAGTGTCATCAGAATGATCAGCAGCGTCAGTGGTTTGCTTCTCGATGGTGGGCATCGGACTGTGATCTTCGGTATTTGGCATCTCGTTGTTTTGACTGTAATTCCTGAAACTTTCATTTAAAGGTTCTTCAGCAAGAAAGACCAGCTCTTTCTCTTCATTATCCTTTTCAGTATCTTGAATGCAGGAGAGTGAAGCGGTTTTATCTCCATTCTCATCGAAAGGTTCCAGATGGAATGCCGGAGTTGGTTCTATCACTGAATCCTCTCTTTCCCGCAGGGTCCTTAAGATAAGTGTCTTGAGGAAGTTCATCACCTGGACTGCATACATCAATGCAGTCAAGGGATCTGCCATCTGATATTTTAACACAAAATTCAGCAGCACCGGATTGTAAGATGCGGGCCACGAATATTAATGTGGGAAATGAAGGCTTTGTTCAAGATGTACTAAGTTTGGATACCCAATGTGGATGCAAACTTTTTCAAATGTGGATTAGATCCATTTTGCTGTATTTAACCAGAGCGGCATATGTAGTGGTGAAATAAACATGTGAAAACTCAAATAAACTCACCTGAGTCATGTTTGGAGCAAAAACCATAGCGATATTACGTGCATTCATCTTGTTTAGATGTTCTTGCTGAACAACATCAGCCATGAGATTGATAGCCCAATCCAGTAGAGCAGATTCTGTTGGGGGTAGAAGTCTGGCGAGCTCAGCACACTGCTCTTCAGTCTGGCATTGCATTACTTGCTCCGAAGATAATGAATCCAAAACTCCGGTGGGAAGTTCTCTGAACCAAGCCTAAGAATAACTAACACCAAATTAGTAGATCAGAGTTTCATAAGAGAACAAAAAATGGGTAAATTTAGAAGAAGATACAGCTGAAGCCGCTTCCCCCAGATATAACTGGATATTCAAGCATAAGATGCATGCTTAAAATTACAAGATAAAATTTACATTTGGGATACATTTTAAAAAATTATGTGCAGTAAGTTCATCTTTTTCATTCAACTTCATATACATCTTCAGGTATAAGTAAAAGAAAGATAAAGTAAGATTAAAATGGCATTTTTGTACCTTGATTAGTCCTGCCAAACAATGTACGTCAATCCCTTCAGGAACAACTCCGCTGTTTAACTGTTCTCTAACATACTCTTCCTGGCTGTTTTCAGCATTTATTCTGAATATTCCTTCTGCCTGCATGTGGTGAAGTCAATGGTAACAACTCATAGCATAAAACTTAAAAACCTTCAAGAAATCTGTATGAGTTAAAACAAAACTAGGAACATGTAAGACAATAAGTTTTGGTCATAATATAACAGAAAATACTGCAAGACTTCTATGTTCTCCAATTTTCATAGATACAGCATATGGAAGAGGGAGGATAAAAAAAGAAAGAAAGAAAGACAACCTGAAAGCCTCCTTGAGCATACAAACGCCTTTGCATTAGCAGGAGTATTGTTGGCA
Source organism: Gossypium hirsutum (assembly GCF_007990345.1). Taxonomy (NCBI): domain Eukaryota; kingdom Viridiplantae; phylum Streptophyta; class Magnoliopsida; order Malvales; family Malvaceae; genus Gossypium; species Gossypium hirsutum. Next base: position 38,119,396 of record NC_053445.1, on the reverse strand, counting down.
CACTGTTACCTCTGGAGTCATAGGATAACTGCATGGATTCTGTGGAAACTCCAAAGACAGTTGCGCTGCCAAAAACGAAATAACAAATTATGACACATAATAATCAAAAGAGATTGTTTTCAGGTGTTAGCCTTCTATACATGCCATGAATATCCTACAACACAATAATTTACATGAAGAAATAAAACACCGGTGATGCTGAGTGCTGGCACTACGGAAATTAAGAAGACTACTTAATACAATTGCAGAAGTTCCAGTTTCTATAATCAAAAGCACATATTTCAACATTTGGCATGTATGTTTATGGGTGTGCATAGCAAATCCAACTTGAACTTTAAAGTTCGCCGCACTAAAGGAATTCCAAGCACTAGAGAACCTGCACTGAGCGTGCCTTTAATCTTTTCCCGATGAATTGCTTTTTTTAATCCTCATAAATCCTGATGTTAAACATATAACCTACAAAGAAGGTAAAAAAGGATAGAACTAACCCTGTATTTCTTTAAACAAACAATAAAGACAGATGCCATATAAGCTCACTGTCCTCTTAATTTGTTAACTTTTCTGAAGGGATAAACCCAACATTAGAAGCATTTGTACTCGTCTATAACAGATATGGAAGAAGTAGAGTGAGAAAAGATCTCAAACATTCGTCAGCAATTAAGTTCTGCAGCAATCTAGAACAGTAAACTAAACTGCCAGTTCAGACCCTACATGTTTACCTCCCAGTTCAGACCATTAACACCATATGGTAAGAAGACAATGAAAAAGTGGCTACTCTAATCATTTTGTCGCATCATACAAACAATTCTAAACTTAGACAGAGGCCTTTTCCCCCAAATATAGCTGCCTCTGTGAAATTTCCCCTTGCCCGTTCTTGAATTTACCTAAATTTTGGCTACAGATTTCCTGCTAGCTCAATTACTAGATAGATGCATCTCAGTCTTGATGAAACTTGAGGGAAGAAACAAAGAGAAAAACATAAGAAATCATCCAGAGTCTCTTTGAAATGATTCACCAGAACACTTAGGAAAAAACGACGACTCAGCCAGATAAGCTACTAGCCAGCCAACCATGGAAAGTTGGAAAACGAGTAGAGAAAATTTGGTTCCTGCATGTCTCACCTAGACAATTGACCTTTTTAATGCCAGATAATGAAGACTTATTGCTATAGGAACTTGAGGAGTTGAAAGAGAAGCTTCTGATTAGTTAACTTTCAAGAAAATTAACAAAGTGATCCAATTACTCAAAAATCCTCCTCAAAGACATTCCAAGTCAAGTCATACCTGGTATATGTCTATCAAAACCAGGAATAAACTACTTTATGATTCTCAATGACATATAACTGATTGATATATATATATATGCATATCATAACATGTATGTGTGTGTATTCACCCCATCAAAAGGATGGAATACCCTTTGTCCATCCATAGTGCCAACATTTTCCTCCAAGGAAAGCATTTTGGTCAAACAGAACAAGCTAATAAGCAAATGTGGTAAAGAACATGTTGTCTCACATTCTTCTTCCGAAAACATACAACCAGTTATAGCATTTCTAAGAGATAGGTCAATACAACTCCCTAAAGGAAACGTGAAGTTCAAATAGTGGAGAATTTCAGGAACCATTTCTTTTAATTTAAAAATGGCTTAAATCAAGACAAAAATTTTCCTTCTCTTTTTGTTCTTTTTTCAAATTGTCTAAACCATCATCAAATCAATAAGAAGAAATTACAAAACACAAAATTGACACAAGGTAACAGAACATATTTTATATATATAATCACAGAGCAGCTAGTGGCATTAACCGAAGTTCAACTATTGAAATTCACCATCTTCCGGTGAAACAACTCCAAAAGCCAGACAAATAGTATCATAAAGAAAACCCCATAATGCAGCAAATGTTGAGACTACAAAGCTAATAGACCCCAAACAAAACGAAAAGAAAATCAAAACCAGAAGGAACGTTTCAATAATTTTTTTTGGAAAGAAGAAAGGAAAAGGCGAAACCTTGCACTAGGAGCTCTCCTGGGGACTTCAGGCTCAAACTCGACAGGCAAACCCAAGAAGCCATTGAACCTATCGAAGGTAACATGTGCAACGTGGCGGACATTGGTTGGCGAACCAATCTCCATAGCACAAAGCTCCCTTCTATCAGTACTCTTACAAGCAACTAAAGATTTCCTAAAAAGGGTGACAAGCAAAGCTAACAAAGGCAACTGATCTGTGTCCTCTTTCTGTCTTTCCTTCACCTCTCCCTCTGGGTCACCACCACAGCTTGTTTCATTAACAAACCCATCTCTGTCATGAGTGCAGGCTAAGGATGTTGGGGGACCACACGACAAGGCAGGTTCGGAAGAAGAGGAAGGAGAGGAAGTATTAGTGCTTTGAGGTGAAGGAAAATGGAGCACCTCGGTCATGGCTGGCAATGACAGCAACGTTTCCTGGATTTTTTTTATAATATTTTGAAGAAGCCCCAAAAAAGAAGAGATTTTTCTATTGCATTATGAGATTTGAGAAAGGTGGAGTTGGATTGAAGGAAAAGGGAGTCTTCTCAAACAATGTGGGACGTGAGAAACATTAACTGAATTCACAAATAAAATATACAAGAAGTGAGACTGATTTTTCTTTTATGGGATTTTAACTTTGCAGAAGCAAAATTTGGTGGGAAATTAAGAGAGGGTAATTAATGGGAGTATAAATTGAGGCAACTAAAAGTAGAACAAAATTTGACTTTAGTTGTCCTTCTCTCTTATCATTACTTGGGTCTATACATAGATTAGCCTTATATGGAGATTGATGGCATTTAACCTGATTTCTTGGCTTTTTGATTTGGATCATCTTCTTTCATGGTTGGTGGGGATTAAACAGGAAAATTAAAGTTGCTCTTAATTTCTTCATAATTATTCACATTTTCATGTCAGCAACAGCGATATTGAAACCAAGTGCTTGCTTTCCCTTTCTTTTTTTGCATTTAATTTTAAATTTTAGCCAAATATTCTAAATCTACTCCAATTACATCCAAACTTGCATGTAAAAGAAACCTAATTGATACAATAGTACTTAATTAAAACACTTAAAAACTGAGGGATGAGTTTAAAATCTAAGTGATAATTTGAGAGGTTTGATAAATTTATAATTGTATATAAATATAAGGATTTCCAATCACTTGATCATAACCATAAGATATTGTTGTTATTATTATGCATATGTTGCTAAGATACAGTGTGTGTTTTATTATGTTCAGGAAAAGGAAATGGATTGAGTTTGAGTGTCTTTTCCTTTTTCTTCCATACATCAAGCTTTCGGTAAAGAAGGATAACATGTGCATGCATTAAAAATATAAAAAGACAGAGGAAATTTAAATCTTTCTAAAATATGTTTCGAAATTGATTAGTTAAGGATAATATTAATTATATGTAATTTTGATTGGTATAATAATAAATTTAGTTTTTTATATTTATATATTTTGTGTATATGTTGTAATTTAAATTTGCTAAATCATGATCAAATCAGGGGCGTAACTAGGAGAGGCTAGCAAGGGCCTCATCCTCCTTAAAATGAAAAAAATTTCATTTATTTCTTTTAAATTTTTAAAATTTTTAAATTAGTAAAGGTAAAATTGTACTTTGACCCCCTAAAAATGATAAAATTTACGTAAAAATTACAATTTAATTTCGGTTCCCCGTAAAAAAAATTTAGCTTTGCCCTTCGATCAAACTAATGGAATATATAAATGCTACGGGCTAAATTTTTTAAATTAAGACCAAAATTGATAGAATGTGTAAACTTTCAAGGTTAAATTTGTTATTATACCAATAACAAATAGTTACAATTGACAAAAAATATTAATGTTGTGATTAATTCTCATTAGTTACACACTTTCGAAATTCTTTGATTTTTTTTGAAAAAGATCAATTTACTCAATATCAAAATTGAGAAGGATCAAATTTTTTTTAACCAAAATTAACCTATAAAAAATTCAAGAAAATTCACTTAAAATGAGTCAAAGCCCAACTCTAAGAAAATCACCAAACATCGAAGTTATGATCATCAAAGGAGAGCGCTTAAAAAGATCGAAAAATCAAATGTAAAGAATTAAATCAAATCGATTGGTCGAATTAGTTAAATAGAGAATCGATTGTTCAACTGGTTCAATAGGTACCAAAAATTCGGAGGAAGATTGAACCAATATAAAACCAGTTGAATCAAATTTAATTTAATTTAAATATTACATTTAATGTTTTATATATAATATTAGAGGTAAGGGGTGGAAATAACACGATTCGAACCATATCAAGCGGGTTGTTTAACTAGAGCTTTAACTAATTTTGAAACAATTGAAACAGGTTCGACCATTGGTCTAATTCTTCAAACATTAATCAAAACAACCATATCTCATTTGTTTAAATCTACTTGTGGAGTTTAAAAACAACAAAATTATTACCCAAAATATAGTATTTAATAGTTAAATGCACCAAACATCTCCAAGCTATGACCTTCATTCTAAATTGGCCCGTAAGCTTCAAATCATTTTAATTACATCCCAAACTATTGAGGTTGTATCAATTAGGTCATTTCGTTACTAAATTAATTAATTTAACTATTAAATGACACATAAGATCTTATGTGACATAATTTAAAATGAAAATTTTAAATGAATATTGTAAAAGTAGATTTTTAAAAATTTTAGTTTGAGATTTTTAAAGTTTTTACAGAAGTTTTATCGTTCACTCTTTTTTTCCTCTTAGTTTTACTTTATTTTTAGTTCTTTTTTATGAATTACAATAACAAGGCAAAACTCGAACAACTAACGCAACTAGCGCAACTCGAACCCAGGCCATCACATGGGGTTCTTTTAAATATTTGTGGCAATATTTTATTTTTAAAAAATTTTCTTTTTAAATTTAACTACATAATATTTGACGTGCCAACTAACAGTTAAATAAATAATTTTAATAATGAAAGAACCTAATTAATATAAAATTAATAATTTAGAAATATAACTAGAACATATTAAAGTTTAAAAATCAATTTAGAATAAAATTCATAGTTTAAAGATATTTGGTGCAATTAACTCTATACTTAAACTATTAATTTGAATTAAAATTCGAAATCTATCCATTTTATAGTAAAGTACACCCATTAATTTCTTAAAGGCAAATTAAACTCAATATAAAATGATTATGATTTAAAACAAAAAAGCTTTTCTGGATTAAAAAAAATGCTTTTTAAAAAGGTTGTAAAAATTATTTTTGAAAAGGGAGCTTTAAAATTTTAAATATTTAACATTATTGTAAAAAAATACTATGAGGAAATTAAAATGTCATTTTCTAGTACAGTTAAATGTTAAATTTTTTTTATTTTTTATTTTCAAAAAAATTAATTTAAATAATATTTAAATTCATTAATGTTATGATATATGGAATATTAACGTTAATCAAAAAACCTATAATTCCTTTTCAATTAAATTTTACACACATTGCAGTATTGTATTGTTTTCAATGTTAAACAAATCCTCTCAATTTACATTATCAAATTAAAATTCTCGTATACAATTAATAAAATTAAATTTGAATTAAATAATATCATGATTATTTGAATTGAATTAAATTAGTCGATTGAATTAAGAATCAATTGAAGTATTAGTTTAAAGAAATGTTTTAGATTGATTGAGCTATCAATCAATATAGACCGATAAATTGAATTAAAAAATAATTCAACTAAATTTTAATTTTTTATCAATATTTAATAATTTATTTAACTGAACTAATCAAATAGATAACAAATTACGTAACCGACTTAACTACCAATCCGAGCTATGCGTAAATAACTTTGACCAAACTGATTTTCTCAGATGATTGATTCATAGGGGTTTGGGAAACAAGGTGAAGTTGCAGTTCGCCTAGTTCTTGGGGGTTGATTAACATTTGGTGACAGATTCAAAGAAATTAATCTATTTGAAAGCATTAATTAATAAACAGGTAATTATAAATATGGAATACTATGAAGATACGGTATAAATTTAGGGATAAAGTTAGATTATATATGGATTTTAGTTTAATAAATAATATTATAAATGAATTGTGATTTTATATAATTTTTAATAAAATATTGATTTGACTCAGTTTTCACCAATGATTAACATCCTTATTAATATACTATCATTTTACATCAATATATTACATACCCAAATAATTATATTTATCCAATATAAAAATAAATTTATATATTTATTTCTTTAAATATGTATGATTAAATAAAAATTAAATTTTTATGTATACATTTAAACTACAATCAAAGTTTAATATGTATAATTGCACCACATCAAATACATATAACCAAACTTTATGTATAATTTTAATAATTATTTATACAAATTTAAGTTTAAATTTTTATAAAAGAAATACACATATTTTAGGAAAAATTATTTAAAAAAAAGTACATGGCATATTTGAAAATAGTTTGTGAAATAAAAAGTTTTCACTAATGTATTAAATATTAACTTTATTAATAATTAGTAAAGTTTTTTATTCGATTATTGTGGCTTTTTTTATTATTTTTCAAAAAATATATTTTTGAAGGGGTACTTCGATTCCTGGTTGAATTCAAAAAAATATCAACTCATCATAGGAGCATGTGTCTGTATGTTAGAAGGAAATTAACGGTGCTTAATTTGACTCTGATGATTGTTAGAATTCAAGGTTGTAAAGTTTGATTAGGGTATTTGTTTGTCCTCTATTTGCTCAAGTAACCCATTTAATGCAAAGAAGTCAACAACCATGGGAGTTGGCTTTCTTTCCTATATATACCTTGATCCATTCGCTCAGATTGTTAGATATTTGTCCACTAGAAGTCCCTTAACAACACTACATTTTTTAATGCTATTGTGGCTTCATCGCATAGGAGAACATACGAATTTCTAAGTCTCTATTGTTTAATGAGAATGGATATAAATGACAACATGGAAGTAACTTTTCCAAATTCACTAGTGTGATAGAATCAACTTGTATTAATCAAGGAATTATTTTGTCGCTTTAAGATTTATTCCCATATTATTATGAGCTCAAGCCACAAAAAATACTCTAATGTCGATGTCTTTTCAACTTCAAATCTCAATAAACGAGTAGTCATTAGGCATGATTAAAAATTATACGTTGGACTAATTAGTTATGTAGGTTAGTATAGTTAATATAGAAACGGATTTGTTTTTGTTTTCAGTGTAAAATTAATAATCTGGATCCTATTTATAGGGTTTATGATTTTGGCAAGATTTTTGATAGAATCTTGACACTCATGACTGATGAGTTGAATTTTAATTTTTATTTAAAAATTTTCATATTACAAATATACATTTTTTAAAAAAATTTAAGTGGAACTCGATATTTAATAGTGTTGAGTTACGTCTAAATATTTTCCTCAATTATTAGAAAATTAAATTATATTTTACATTTTAAAAAGAACATGACACTTACGTATTAGAGAATAGGAGTTGTTAGTTAGTGAGTGAGTCTGGTAAGGTTGTTGCTCAATTCAGAGTAGTTACTAAAGTCTATAAATACTGTACATTAAGAATTCAGAAGCAAACAAGTTTGAATAAACAATCAAGAAGTTTATTCTATTATTTTCTTCATTTCACTCTCTGTTTGGATAGATATTTCTTCCTTTTTTATCTAGTTCTTTCATTACAAATTTTACGATGCTGCAATAATTTCAAAATAGTTATCTTGTCTATAACAAGGTGTGAAAAGCTTGAAAATACGATAAACCTTCCTAAACTAGACATTAGTTTCGAGATAACTCTAAAAAATATATTTTGAAAAAAAAACTATATTTTATCATAATAATAAAGTAAAATACCTAATTAGCAATTAATTAAAGAGATAAATATCAAATTTATTCATGAGCTTTGTTTTATTGTGCAACTTGATACATGGACTTTGATTTGGTGTAATTATACACAAGAACCATGAGTTGTGGTTCATATGTATACGTGGAGTTTTGATTTTGATTCAATTGTTCTCATTTAAAGAAATAAATATATAGATTTATTTTCATATTAAATTAATATAATAGTTTACGTATGTAGTATATCATTGTGAAATGATATTAATTTGATAATATTATTAAAATTTAATATATAAAATTATACAATATCAAAATTCATTAAAAACCATACATTTAAAAAATATTTGCTTTTTAGTATAAAATTTGTAGATGCGTTTGGTGAGCTACGGTCCTACTGTATATGAGTATATCTACCAAACCAAACTCTTTACTCATGGGGCCCTTCTAAGCCGTCCACTTGGATGCAAAATCTAAGGAAAAAATGGTATCTCTTTTAGATGAATTAAGTGTTTGTTAAGCAATAAAATCCAACAAACCCCAACGTTGCTCTTAAATTAGATTTTTTTTTATGTCATCGAAGATTTAGCTGTGTTGATTCATGATTGGTGTGAGTTTTTAGGATTTTGAAGATTTAGATTTAAGTTTTATGGTGTGTAATTTATATGGAGGTGTTTTTATTATATTTATTAAGATTGATTAATTTGAGTCGAGTTGATTGTTTAGTTAATTATTGTTGAATTAGATATTTATAATAATTTATTTTAATTGGTTAAAAAAAGGATGATTATTTGATTTATTGTCAGGCGTTGGTAAAGTGTTTTAGATTCTACAAGTGTGTTGAAAGTGTAGCAATTGTTATATTTATATAATTTTATTTATTTATTTTTTACTGTACCATATAATACACTTGTCAAATCTTCAGTTCTTTATAGTGTATCAAATAATTTTTCTTAAAAAAAATTATATATATTGTACTATTCTTTTTATTTTGATGTTAAGCAAATTAACTTTGTATAATTATATAAAATCAAAATTCATAAGTTCAATCCAAATTTTAATAAAGAAGGTGTAATTTTTCTACTGCTTTTTAACCTATAATTAGAATGCTTTGTTTGGTTATTAATTCAATAATATGAGGAAAATATTTATTTATTATATATGTATAATAACCGTTAGATATAAAATAAATAATAATTAATACAGTTTGAAACTTAAAATTAGAAAGATAAATAAAAACTCTTATATAAAGAAGTACCTCTTCAAGTTTTTTTAAAAAAATGTTCCTTCATTTTGTTAAAGGTAAGTCATGGAAATAACTAAATATTACCAATTGGAATAATCTATTGTCCACTCATATACTAAAACATGCATAAAAAATAATACTTCTACCAAAGGTAGCATAAAGTTTAAAGAGTTAAGCAAATATTAAGTTGAAAAAAAAATATATTTAAATAAAAAATAATAATTTCCTTCAAAGTATAGGTTGCATTAGAGCTCGACATTTAAGACTAAAACTAAACTTATTTTTAAATATTATATAATTTATATCACATAAAAATTATATTTATAATAATATATAATATTATAATATGAATATTAAAAACATGTTATCTGTATTTAAAATATCAATAAAAATAAAAATTATTAGATATGAAATTAAAATAAAAAATTAAATTAAAAAAATCTAAAAAAAGTAAATAATTATTTACAAATATAAACAAATTTAAATAAAATTTTAAACTCATGAAATCTAACATAAAATATAATAAGTATTATATAAACTCTACCCAAATTTAATCCCATAAACACTACTGCCTAACCTATGGCTATAAAATTGTGGAAGTCATTTTCAGCATTCTGAGTGAACTCGCTTTTATTGGGTAAATGTTGGTAATAATTACTTTGAAATCTTTTTGGTCGAAAGTTGTCTCTAAAGTTTGAGGAACAAAATGAATCACTGTTTTAGAAGAACTTTTGTCATTTGATTCCTTAGATCACTCCCATAAATTCACGTCAATTGTTTTGCTGATGATACTTCCTGGTTGCTAAATAGTTTATTTTACTATGATCTCAAACACGAAGAATAAACTCCACATTAACTATTTACTAGAGTTGATTTTAAAATATTATCGTTTTAACTTTGTGAGGCATTAGACATAACTAAGAGACTCAATAAACCAAAATAGAGAATAACTTGAAGGTTAGAATGTAACAGCCCATTTTTAGTGAAATCGGAATAGTGGTTTCGGGACCACAAATTCGAAGTAGGAAAAAATTATTTTATTATTATTTTATGGTCTACAGTATGATAGAAATACCGTATAAAAATTTTGTTAAGAAATTTTACCGTTTACATAATTTGATAAAAAGAACTAAATTGCATAAAGTGCAAATATTGTGTTCTAATAGCTAAAGGTATTAAATAGCTATAGAATTTCAAATTAGAAGTCCTTATATAGTAATTAGCCATTAAGGTTGATTAGTGGTTAAGCATGAGTAGTCCTTATTGGAAATTGAATAAATTATTAATGTGAATTTTGGAAATTAGTGATTAAAATTATAATAAATAAAATAAAATAATCTATTCTCATCATCTTCCATTAAAAAAGAAGAAGAAAACCTAGTCATGGAAGCCTGAATTTGGGCAAGCTTATTTTGCTCAAATAGGTATGTATTTTTGTCCCATTTTTTATGATTTATATGTTTCTGAGATCGTAGTAGCTTAATCTAGCTAGCTCAGGGATTAATTTGCAAAACTGTTAAAGTATTAGGGTTTTTCCATTGATGAATATGCTTGAATTTTGAAGTTTGATAATAGAAAATGAATGGTTGTTGTTAGATAAACAACTTTTGTAAAGAGAATTTTGATGGAATTATCAATTAGGGATTAAATTGAAAAAGATGATAAATTTATGATAAAATTTGTGAATTTTGTGAAATATATGGGCTGCTATTAATATGTATAAAATCGGCTAGACTTGAGTAAGGATTAAATTGTATGAATTTCATTTTTCGAGCCTAAGGAATAAATTACAAATGAATTAAAAGTGTAGGGAAAAATGGTAATTTTGCCAAAATTCCATGTTGGATTAAATTGAATGAGAATTATATTGAAATGAGTTAAATTTATTAGTATAGATCCTGTCAGACCTCATACAGAGTTAGATTGAGGTAAAGAGAAAATATCACATTAGTCGCCTTCGTGTTTACATACACTTGTCGAGGTAAGTTCGTGTAATTAAATTGGGTATTTATATGTTTTAATTGAATCATATATATGTGATTTGTATAATTGCTATGTGTAAATATCGATCGCATATCCAACGATTACCGAGTCCCGTTTGAACCTTAGAAATTCGTAGGATACAAATGACATGTCATTAGGGTTACCAATTTGGTTTGGGTCCTGCATGTGTTGCGGACATACCACAGCTCGTATGAGCTTCCCGATTTACAGCTTGTATGAGCTTCCTGATTTGCAGCTCGTGAGAGCATACTGATTCATAGCTCGTATGAGCATACATGAATATGAATTTACAGATTACAATTTAGTACACCTCGAGTGTACTACCCATGTATCCAAAGATATTTTAAATGGTTCAACGAACACAGTTCTGTTACGAGATTATATGAGTTCGATATGAACTATTACTGGTATTTACATGAAATACATGAAATATGATTATTTGATGAATTCAACCATGTGTGTTGGATCTTATATGTGATTTTCATTACTAATATGTTGGTGATAATGTGTTTAGGCTTTTGGCCAAATTGGTTGAGATATGCTTTGTTTACTTACCTATTTTCTGGATATATGGTAAGTTAAATTCTGTGTTATACGAACTTACTAAGCTTAAATGCTTACTCTGTGTTATTTTCTTTGTTTTATAGTAATTCGGGAGCTCGTTCGGGTTGGAAGTTGGTCGGAGCTATTTCACACTATTCATTGGTCTTTTTGGTACTTTCAGTAAATTAATTCCAGTTACAATGGCTTGTATAGGTTAATTTGGCCAATGTTGGCATATAATTGTTTTGTTGAGATTAGCCACTCATATGGCTTGTGTTCGGTATATTTTCATGCATATATATATGTGGCCTTACCATATTTGATGTGTGTTTAATATGGTAGAATGATGAAAAGTAAAATGTGGTTTGAATATACATATATGTATTTGGTCATTTAGGTAAGTTTGGATATTTGGCTGACATGTTTTTAAGTTGTCTTTTGAGGTGCCTAAGAGCATATTGGTTGTATGTGGTGATATTTCTTATTTAAAACTTGATTTTAGCTTGATTTGAATGCCTTGTTATGGCTTGTTGATGTTCAAATTGTTGTGTTTAGGTTGGTACCAAATTAGGCGAGAAATGTGGCTTGGAAAATGGCCTATTTTCATTCACACGGGTAGAGACACAGGCGTGTGTCTCAGCCATGTGTCCCATGTATCTTTTAAATTGCGCAAGTTAGTATGCTCACACGGCCTAGCACACGAACGTGTGGCTTGGCTGTATGGCTCAAGTCAGGGAGTTACAGAGGCACGAACACGGGTTGGGACACGGCCGTGTGTCCCTATTTTGAATGTCCACACGGTCTAAGACATGGGCGTGTCTCTTGCCCGTGTGAGTCTTAATTCAATTTCGTATCAGGTATGTCTTAAAGTTGTTAAACTAGCACAACAAAGGCTAACGGCTTTGTGACCCCGACAGCTTTGAAAAATTTTAATGTTTTCTGAAAAATTCTTTGAGTACTCGGTTTAGTCCCAACTTATTTTTAATGTGTATTTTGGGCCTCGAGGGCTCGCATAAGGGACAATATGTTTGATTTCGATTGGTTTCTGACAGGAATGTTATATGATATGAAATGTCTGTTTATTTGATCTGTAAACTTCGATAATGCTCCGTAACCCTGTTCTGACGATGAATACGAGTTAGGGGTGTTACATAGAATGGATCACGATATTTGACATTGGAGTTGGCTCCAAGGTAGTAACGATGTGCCCTTAAGAATAACATTTCCTTACTGAAGTGAGGAATATGTCATGGTCTTAAAAAAGAATCATAAATCTCATATTGACTTTATACTCTACAATTTGGGAATAAACATTAACTTGATGTTGCTCTAAAACTCAAAAGTTAAGTTTAGGGGATCTTATGCCTACATCTGTCACATTGTAGATGGTTGATAAAATTGTGTTACCCTAAGAGGGTCATCGAAGAGGTGCTAGTTAAAGTGGACAATTTATTCTTTTGACAAATTTCATTATTTTGAATATGGAGGAAAATAGAATGGTACCACTTATTCTTGATGGACCATTTCTTGCAACTGGAAGATCATTAATTGATATTTAAAAAAGGTAAGATTATCATAAGGATTAATGATAAACACAAATTTTAAAAATTTTCTCTTCTTTGAAACATAAAAAAAATAATGCTTCTTAATTAATAATTATAAAACAAAAAACCTAATAGCATATTTGGTTGGGAGGAATGATCATTCCATATAAAATCTTTAAGATCTAAATATTATGCAGATCAAATCTCTAATATTGTATAAATGTTGATTTTAAATCTTTAGAATAATATGATTTTCACAACTTTAAGACATACCTGATACGAAATTGAAGTTTGCAATTAGCCTTTGTTGTTAAACTTTGGAAAAGAAAGAGGAATAAATTTCAATATGTCTATTGTTATACAAGTGCTAGGTATTTGTACTAATACTTAGGCAGCAGGAAGAAAAATACACCAGTTGATTGTTCTCATAAATCCACAGTCACATGTGCAAAGTCTGCTAGAGGAGGACATAAACATTTAGCTGCATGAAGCCTCGCTTGGACATTAGTCTTGCTGGAAATTTAGTCACGTACTGATTTTATTTTCTACCAAAAAAGAAATGATACGGGAGTCAAGCCAAGACAATCCATTGGCCTTTAATCACATGGGATTTTATCGCTCTATATTTGAACCGTCTGATGAATATGTCATCCAAATAAAAACCATGTCTTGGTTCTATGCTGCCATCATTGGCCCGCCCTGCTGACTGACTTTTCAGCTGCTTATTCACTTTTGTTTCATTTCAGCCTCCATTTTTCTTTTCCCTTTCCATCAACGCATGAATATGAACTTTACACAGGAAAAATGTAGCAGACCTTTGCTGGTAAGTGATGCTTACATTGTTTTCTTTTAAAAAGAATAAAGCTGGGTTTTTCTTTTTTCTTTCTTTCTTTTGCTTGATTCATAAACATAGAATGTAATATCTGGCATTCTTCTTTGTTACTGTTTCATTGATTTCTAAATATCCCACTTTCATTGATGTAAAAAATCCGAGCTTTATACCCTTTAGTACTTAAAGGTAAAGGGATGTTCATGTTGTTGTCCAAAGTTGTCTCTCTTATTTTGTTTGATTTGATTTGGAATGTTATGTTTGGTCTGTTCACTGTTTCATATAGGTGGTGTGAACTGTTTGTAATGTTGCTCCAAAGAAGTGTTACTATTTGTTTCAGAGTGGAACATTATTACTCATTAGGTTCAATGTTTTGCAATGAATTTTTTTGTTCTAGGAAATGGGTAATGTAGGAGAGCAAAACAGTGACATTCCTTTTGATGTGCTGTCTCGGTTGCCAACAAAGTATCTGCCAAGATTAAAATGTGTTTGTAAAGGGTGGAATCGTCTTATCTCAGACCCCATTTTCATGAAGGTTCAATCCCGAAAGAAAGAACCAGTATCAGGCTTCTTCTGCCAACAACGATTTAGATTGGGCAATGAGGACATCACTACTATAACCCACATTCCTGTTGGAAAGCAAGAAGCTAAACTTTTTCAGACAGTATTTGACTTCCTTCCTGAACATGTTGTGTTGCTCGCTTCATGCAACGGGTTGGTCTGTGGTCGCAGTTGCTTCCCTAGAATAGACCCTTGCCTCTACATATGCAACCCCTTGAACCATGAATGGATGAGGCTTACATGGGAAGAACCTAACAGAGAAGACACCTTTGCTTTGGCATTTGATCCATGTAGAGATCTTTTAGGCACATCAACCAAGTTCAAATTGATCAGGGTGAAGCAAACTGAAATTGAATCAAAGGCCTTATGCTTCTCATTCGACATATACTCTTCGGATACAAGGGCCTGGAAGAAATCAGAAGAAATATGCAAGTGCAATAGCAATCTGTACAAGAACAAAGGGTTTTATGTGGAAGGGGTTTTGCATTGGTTGACTGATGGTGATGAAATGCTTACCTTCCACGTGGAGAATGAACTATCATGGTTGGTATCTGTTCCACTTCCAGCCATCGAATTCCGCAGCATCCCTGAAGCATGCATAGGACACTCCGATGACAGGCTGCATTACGTCCTGGTTTCTCAGTACGGACTTCAAATTTGGTTCCTCGAGGATTACTTCGAATCTAAATGGTCCCTGAAACTCTCTAAAACGTTAGAGGAAATGGAAGAACAACACATGATGTTCCTTTACAATTTGCGCGAGAGAGTAACACAAAGGCTGGCAGTTGACATGGAACCATGGGTTGATCTTTTAGCCTTCAAAGATGGCTATTTGCTAATGAGAGTTTCACGAAATATCATGCTATATAATATCGAGACGAACAGGATGCAGCTACTTTGTTCTCTTTCCAAGTTCGGTACCCATTCCACCTTTTGCACTGTCCTTCCCTATTCATTGAGTTTGGTTCCCTTAGATCAGGCTTAAGACCCTCTTTCTCGCTTTTTGTTGCAAGTAAATAGAATCCAAAGTCCAGGAAGTAAACTTATAACATTTTAGGCTGCCGGAACTTTATTTTTGTCCCTTTTTTTCCTTAATCTTTTGCCGAAATGGTGATGTTTTATGCATGATACCGGATTCATCCCACAACATTGGATACCAATTTATGAAATTAGATTTGCTAACGGATATGCTATGTTCTATGTTATGAATCTATAAGTTTAATCCTCTAACTTGTATTTGTTATTCTATCCCTTAACTTTTCATTCAAGGATCCGATTCAACTCAACTCTAAATTTAGTTAAAAAACAGATGTAACTATTAGATACCAAAACATTTAAAACCAAATAAATTACACTTCGAAAAAAATTGGGACTATTTCCAACATCCATTATTTCCATGTATAAACTACTTTAACTTTTTATCATATTATTTTGTAGATTGAATAAAAAAAATCCGTGTTCAAATCTTTAGTTGATTTTAATATTTCAACAACTCCTATCTCTTATAAAAAAGAAAATAATATTATTATGTATTGATTTCAAGTTGTTAAAATTTATTTTATTTAAATTAAAAACAAGCTTTTGGTCTGTTTTAGATACGATTACTATATATTGATTTCAACCGATTTCAGGTTGTTAAAATCATTTCTTAATTAAGAAAAAGCTTTTTGTCTGTTTTAGATGTTTGGTCTCAAACAAATGTTACCATCTTAGCGTCAAGTTCATAAATAAAACCCAAAACCAATGATAGCAAACAAATGCATCGCCTAGCTGTATTTCAATCTACCAGGCCACTCTTTTATTCTACCATTGCTAATTCTTATACTCATTTCTCAACCTTAGAAGAAAACTTTTGCACCAAATTCTTAACTTCATGCGCCCAAACATCAAACTTACTTCATGGAAAGGTAATCCATGCCAAATTCATCAAAGGGTTATTTCCAAATTCCCTTTACCTCCAAAACCACATGCTAAACATGTACTCGAAGTGTGGAGACCTCATCAGCGGTCACAAGCTGTTCGATGAAATGCCTCAACGCAACGTCATTTCATGGTCTGCCATGCTTTCTGGCTTTACCCAACATGGGTTTTTCAACCAAGCTCTATCTTTGTTTGTTTACATGTTAAGGGATGGAACTTCAAAGCCTAATGAGTTCACATTTGTTAGTGTTCTTCAAGCTTGTTCCTTGCACGAAAATTTAGATTTAGCTTACCAAGTTTACGCTATGGTTTTACGTTTGGGGTTTGAATCAAACGTGTTTTTAGTCAATGCTTTTTTGACAGCTTTGATGAGACATGGGAAAAAAGAGGAAGCTTTGGAGGTTTTCGACGAGTGTTCAAACAAAGATATCGTGACTTGGAATGTTATGTTAAGTGGGTACTTGGAAAGTTCTTGTTTAGATTTGCCTAAATTTTGGGTTCAAATGAATCATGAGGGGCTGAAACCTGATTGCTTTACTTTTGCAAGTGTTTTAACTGGGTTGGCTTCTGTTGGTCATTTAAACATGGGTTTACAAGTGCATGGTCAACTTGTCAAGTCTGGCCATGGTACTGAAATTTGTGTCCAGAACTCTGTGGTTGATATGTATATAAAGAATCAAAGACTTTTCGATGGGCTGAAAGCTTTCAATGAAATGGGTGAAAAAGATGTTTGTTCTTGGACACAAATTGCTGCTGGGTGGTTAGAGTATGGGGAACCTACAAAGGCTTTGGAAGCTATTGCAGAAATGAGGATGATGGGGATAATACCCAACAAGTTTACACTTGCTACTGCTTTCAATGCTTGTGCTAATTTGTCCTTCTTGGAAGAGGGGAAGAAAGCTCATGGGTTGAGAATTAAACTTGGGGTTGATATTGATGTTTGTGTGGATAATGCATTGATTGACATGTATGCAAAATGCGGTTCCATGGATGGTGCTTGGGGTGTTTTTAAGGTAATGGACGATCGTTCCATTGTTTCATGGACAACAATGATAATGGGGTGTGCACAAAATGGTCAAGCTAGAGAAGCTCTTAAGATTTTCGATGAGATGATTTTGAAAGGTATAAAACCGAATTACATAACCTTTGTTTGCGCTCTTTATGCATGCAGCCAGGGAATGTTTACTGATGAAGCCTGGAAATATTTCTCTTCCATGACCATTGACCATGGAATCTCTCCTGGTGAAGATCATTATATATATATGGTACATCTTCTTGGCCGTGCCGGGCATATTAAAGAAGCCGAAGAACTAATCTTGTCAATGCCATTTCAGCCTAGTGCATCAGTTTGGCAAACTTTGCTTAATGCTTGTCAAGTTCATGGGGATATTGAAACAGGGAAGCGAGCAGCAGAACATGCAATAAACCTAGACAGAAAGGACCCTGCAAGTTATGTGCTGTTATCAAACATGTTTGCTGGCTTCAACAATTGGGACGATGTGGGAAAGTTGAGAGAACTAATGGAGACCAGGGATGTAAAGAAAGTACCTGGAACCAGTTGGATCAAACTAGAAAAAGACTGCTCAGTACCTTCAGGACCCAAGTTTTCAAGTATGGGATCTAAAATTAGTTGATAATAGGTGATCGTGAAGCTCATAAACTTTTAACTGATGGAAGATGAGAAACTCTAGAGAGATTCAGGCAGTAAAAAACTTGGGAGTGATTTAACTTCAAAATCAAAATTCTTCTGAGATGGATCAAGGACTTCTCGCATAATATGAACAAGAATTTGTATTATATGTTTTCTTTTCTGGGTGACGCAATCTTTTCATTTTTGTGCAAGTAATTAGATTAAAATAACGCGGATTTTCAGTGAGTGAGTGTTATGTGAAAATAAAAAGCTCACATATGTGACAATTCGTTTGTTAAGTAAAATTTTGAAAATAGTATAATTTAATTAAACAAATTTAATATTTATTGTTTACATCAAGATTGAAATTTTAAAAGTCGAAAAGTAGATAATAGTATAATCTATTTGACCATTGATTTGATTTTTTACTTTTATAATATTAAATTAATGGTTCAGTTGGTTAAACCGATAATTGATGGTGTGATCTATTTAACCACTAATACAAATTTTTCAACATTGAAACACACCCTAATTAAATATTAATCAGATACATTTTAAAGAAGTTCTTATAAATACAAATAGTTTAAAATTAACTCAAAGCACAATAAATTAAAAATTAGAATTACATCCGAATCTAAATCTGTCGAAAAATTTTTTTACATTATTCTTTAAAAGCCCAAATTGTTGTCGAAGAAGATTAGAGCAAAGGTCCATATGCAACCCAACACAATCTTGCCCTGCAGGTGCAGCTCCGCTAGGCATTCGCTCGCGGCTTGTCGAAGATTTGATTTTCAAGTGTTTCCAATCTACCACTCAAAAACCTCTGCATAAACCCTTGCTTTTCATTTCCATTTTTCTTCTCTTCGTTTCTTTTCTTTGTTCAGTGCTTCAAGGTACCTTCTTCTCTTTTTTTTTTCTTTCTTCCTTTTTAGCTTATTTTTGTCTTCTCTTCGTAGATTCACACATTTTGCTATTTTTATTTTTATCAACATATATTTTGTTTCGACTTACCCATGTTGAAAAAAGCTTTATTTTGAGTTGTTTTCTTACTTTTGTTTTAAAAGAGGAGCTTCTTAATCGAACCCAGAAATGGAATTAAATATTGAGAGTTTGTGAGATCTCTAATTAGTTCTGGGTTTGGACTATATGAACCTTCTACATAGATTGACTATATATATATATTTGTTTCTCATTTGTGGGTTTTGATGTTGACACCTGGCAATAGTTTAGGTTATTTAGTCTTATTCTTTGGGTCCATTTTTGTATCCAAATAGCAAAATTCACTTGGGATTTGTTTAACATTCATTTGTTTTTCTTGTGGGCAGATTTAGGCATTTAAGCTATGGATGATAACTTGTATGATGAATTTGGGAACTATATTGGACCTGAGATTGAGTCCGGCCAGGAGAGTGAAGGTGAGGAAGAAGAAGATGAAGATCTCCTCGACAGGCATGCCCAAGAGGAAAGAGAAGAATCTGATGGTGAGGCTCCACCTGGTGCGTCTAATGGATGGATTACTGCAGCTAATGACGTCGATATGGACAATCAGATTGTTCTTGCTGAGGACAAGAAATATTACCCCACGGCTGAAGAGGTTTATGGTGAGGATGTTGAGACATTGGTTATGGATGAAGATGAGCAGCCTCTTGAACAACCTATTATTAAGCCTGTTAAGAATATCAAGTTTGAGGTTGGAGTTAAGGATTCTTCAACTTATGTGTCGACCCAGTTTCTTATCGGTTTGATGTCAAATCCAGGTTTGGTTCGGAATGTTGCCCTTGTTGGGCACTTGCAGCATGGGAAGACAGTGTTTATGGACATGTTGGTTGAGCAAACCCACCATATGAAAACATTTGATGAAAATAGTGAGAAGCACATGAGATACACTGATACAAGAATTGATGAGCAAGAGAGAAGGATATCTATCAAGGCAATTCCAATGTCACTTGTTCTTGAGGACAGTAATGCAAAATCCTATCTTTGTAACATCATGGACACTCCTGGTCATGTGAACTTTTCTGATGAAATGACCGCTGCTCTTAGGCTTGCTGACGGTGCTGTGTTGATTGTTGATGCTGCTGAAGGAGTGATGGTAAGTACATCTTTGCATGCATATTATAGTATTTAATACTTGTTCTTCTGCTTATGATTATGCTTGTGACCCACTTAATTTACACCTACAAACAAGAAATGTTTTCATTCATATGAAAGAACTGGGGAAAAAATGAGTATTCTGAGGTTTATCACAATTAAATTATGCATTGCTTGATCAAATCTTTTCAAATCCACTGCCTTACCAATTATCGAGCTTGGGCTTCTGCATGATGTAGCTGTTGTCTGTAGTATGTTTAAACTATGAAAATGAGCAATATGGCAGGTAAACACTGAGAGGGCTATACGCCATGCAATACAGGAGCGCCTACCTATTGTAGTTGTTATAAACAAGGTAATACTTTTCACCTTATGATTTATCTCTATAAGTTGTCTGATGAAAATGATGTTCCACATCTTGCTCCTACTCAAATGCTTTTTACTTATTTTAGGTTGACCGGCTGATAACAGAACTTAAGTTGCCCCCAAAAGATGCTTACCATAAATTAAGGCATACACTGGAAGTAATCAATAACCACATATCTGCCGCCTCTACAACTGCTGGTAATGTTCCTGTTATTGATCCTGCTGCTGGAAATGTTTGTTTTGCTGATGCAAGTGCGGGATGGTCCTTCACATTGCAGTCATTTGCAAAATTATATGTCAAACTTCATGGAATTCCTTTTGATGCTGAGAAGTTTGCATCTCGTCTTTGGGGAGATATTTATTATCATCCTGATACAAGGGCTTTTAAAAGAAAACCTCCTGCTGGTGGAGGAGAACGATCATTTGTCGAATTCGTGCTTGAACCCCTTTATAAGATATATAGCCAGGTGATTGGTGAACATAGGAAGAGTGTAGAATCAACTCTTGCAGAGTTGGGTGTCACTCTTAGCAATGCTGCTTACAAGTTAAATGTTAGGCCTTTGCTAAGGCTGGCTTGCAGTACAGTTTTTGGTTCAGCTTCAGGCTTCACTGATATGCTGGTTCAGCACATACCATCTCCTAAGGATGTTGCAGCTAAGAAGGTTGATCACGTATACACTGGACCTAAACATTCTATTATTTACAAGGCAATGGTAGATTGTGATGCTTCTGGCCCTCTTATGGTTAATGTGACCAAACTATACCCCAAGTCCGATTGTAGTGTTTTTGATGCTTTTGGTAGAGTTTACAGTGGTAGAATTCAAACAGGACAAACATTAAGAGTACTCGGAGAAGGCTATTCACCAGATGACGAGGAGGACATGACAGTGAAAGAAGTAACCAAATTATGGATCTACCAAGCTCGGTATAGAATACCCATTAGCAGTGCCCCTCCTGGTTCTTGGGTTCTCATTGAAGGTGTTGATGCTTCAATTATGAAAACTGCCACCCTTTGTAATGTGGATCTTGACGAAGATGTATACATATTGCGGCCTTTACAGTTTAATACTCTTCCTGTTGTAAAAACAGCAACTGAGCCTTTAAATCCCAGTGAGTTGCCCAAAATGGTGGAGGGGCTTCGGAAGATTAGCAAAAGCTATCCTCTAGCTATTACTAAAGTTGAGGAATCTGGTGAGCACACCATATTAGGGACTGGAGAATTGTACTTGGACTCAATCATGAAAGACCTTAGGGAGCTGTATTCTGAGGTGGAAGTTAAGGTATCTAGTTTCTCGTACTCCTTGTACTACTTTTTCATTTATATCTTTCTGGAATTTGTTTCTCTATTATATGGGCTATGCTTAAGTTAATATGTGTGCTTTCACTTCTTATGCTTCTCCTAATAGGTGGCGGATCCTGTTGTTTCATTCTGTGAAACAGTGGTGGAGTCTTCTTCCATGAAATGCTTTGCTGAAACACCCAACAAGAAGAATAAAATAACTATGGTAAGACAGCCATCTAAGCACTTTTTTTTTCTTTCTTTAATCTAGATGCTTTTAGGAATAATTACTGGTAGTAGTTACTTTCAGGCTGTATGATCATATACCTTCCCATGATTTTAAGATTGCAGAGCCATTGGAAAGAGGGCTTGCAGAAGACATTGAGAACAGTGCTGTAAGTATTGGTTGGAGTCGGAAGCAACTTGGCGACTTCTTCAAGACAAAATATGACTGGGATTTGCTTGCTGCACGTTCCATCTGGGCATTTGGCCCTGATAAGCAGGTGAAAGAAGTGCAGTTCTGTTGTTTCTAACTTAATCCCTGACTTGGTGATTTTATCTTGTTCCTTCATGTTTCTAAAGAGCAGAACAATGAAATTCAAGTTGTAATAATTGGCATCTGTGGCTGTTACGAATCTTGTTTTGCAGGGACCTAATATTTTATTGGATGATACACTCCCAACTGAGGTTGACAAGTCTTTGTTGGGTTCCGTCAGGGATTCTATTGTCCAAGGGTAAGAATATATCCTCTTTTCCCAATTTTTTAAGAAGTTAATCACTTAAACCTCCTGCTTGTGACTAAAAATTTCATGTTTTGCTGGGCAGGTTTCAGTGGGGTGCAAGAGAAGGACCCCTCTGTGATGAACCAATAAGAAATGTTAAGTTCAAAATAGTGGACGCAAGGATTGCATCTGAATCATTGCACCGGGGATCTGGACAGATCATCCCCACAGCTCGACGTGTGGCCTATTCAGCTTTCCTTATGGCAACCCCACGGCTTATGGAACCTGTATATTATGTGGAGGTATGTTCCTTCAGTTACATTCCCACTGCCTAACAGCCTTCCACCTATGGGTTTATCTGCATTAAATATGCAGGAGGAACCAAACAAGATAATATTGAAATCAAGATAGACTGGAAGTCAGTCTTTTAATGGAAAAGGAAGAGTAACCATAATTTAATGGCCTTGGCATAGCTAAGCTGAAAATATTCTCAATCTTTAAATTCTCATTTTGCCTTGGTTGCTATGGCCCTTAAGCACATGGCATTCTCTTCGTGCTAGAATGAGGGTTAGCTATCCAGAGGTATCAGTCCTACCTTGAAGGCAAAAGTTAAATAAAATCCTGTCTTTTTGCTCTCTTCTAATCTCAAGCAATTAGCTCAAATGAGTCTCCTACGTACAATATGTGCTTAAATTTGTCATTTTTGTTTCAGATACAAACACCAATCGACTGTGTCTCTGCTATCTATACTGTTTTGTCCCGTAGACGTGGCCATGTTACAGCTGATGTGCCGCAGCCAGGAACCCCTGCTTATATTGTCAAGGTTTGGAAGCAAAGTTTGATTTTCCTTAGAAATATTTGTCTTACTGTTTTTTTTTAAAAATTTATTACTGACAGTAGTGTTTATATGAATTACATAATTTGCTTGCCTAATTTCATTGACCAGAAGGTTATATTGTGGCATGTTTAATCATTCACACAATTGCCCAATAGCTACCCCCCATCTATATGCTTACAAATTCATATGTGATTGATTCCCTTTTCCATTTAGGCATTTTTACCTGTGATAGAGTCATTTGGATTCGAGACTGATCTAAGGTACCACACGCAAGGGCAAGCCTTTTGTCTCTCAGTATTCGACCACTGGGCCATAGTTCCTGGAGATCCCTTAGACAAGACCATAGTTTTGCGGCCTCTTGAACCTGCACCAATACAGCACCTTGCTCGGGAGTTCATGGTGAAGACGAGGCGTAGAAAGGTACAGCTGCTTCTATCCACGCATGCACACACACACATAGGGATTTGATTTCTGCAAATGAACAAAAGAACCTTAAAAAGAAAACCCAATCAGGAATGATTGAGTGAAATTTGTGTTGGACTTTCCAGGGAATGAGTGAAGATGTGAGCATCAACAAGTTCTTTGACGAGGCTATGGTGGTGGAGTTGGCTCAGCAGGCAGCTGATCTTCATCAGCAGATGATATAACAGGAGCAATGTGACATGAAGTAAGACATCATACACGATTAATCGCCATGTTCCCCGGAACTGCCTGGACAGAACGGATATACTTTGTAGGATAGTCTAATGTTTAGCTGCCAATGGCATCTACACCTTTTTAAAGGATAGCAATATTGATTTTTGCTTACTCTCTAATTTTTGAATCAAGTAGAACTCGATGAATTAAATATTTAAATTTCAAGTATATCACTGTCTTCACGTATACATGGACACGTGTAATATAATTGAGTGTAATTGAAGTATCTTAATTATTTAATGGGTAAATTACACCATTAGTAATTAAATGGGTAAGTTTTTATTTTGGTCATTTGACTAAAAAAATTATAATTTGGTCACTGAACTATTTCAAAAGTTTTATTGAATTATTTAAAAGTTATTATTTAAGCTATTGGATCGTTTTCTTTTAAAATAAAAAATTTCGTTAGTGAGCTTTAAGTGAAGATTTAATGACCGTTATAATGGATCGATATCTATTGACAAATAAATGAATATATCTTAAATTCAAGTTGATCTGATGATTAGTGTTAAAGATTGAAAGAAAAAATTATTTGAATTTTTGTTCGTTAATTTGTGACGTCTAAAACTATTTTATGAAAAAAGAAAAAAACTTTAAATTGTAAAAAAGAAGAGATAAGGAAAAGAGAGCTTTTGATTGATGCAAGCAGTATGAATAAAAAGTCATATAGCATCAATTTTAATATCTCAATGACTTAAATGAAAAAATTTTAAATAATTTAATAATTAAATTATAAATGTTTTTAATTAAATCAATAAAACAAAAACTTATTTATATAATTGACCCGTTGAAAGTTAGACATAATTAGAAGCAAATCTAATGAACTTTTGAAACATGTTAATCCATAAGTCGTTTGCAATTGGACATAGAATGATTAGATTTGTGGTCAGATCCAAATGTTGAGGCACATTTCTGTAATTTCGGACCCAACCAAACAGATCCCATGCATCCGTCTCTAAATTAGCTAGTACTTCATAATACAGCGGCTACAAATTTTTAGCAAGGATAATACGCCGTGAGCTCGTGAGAGGAAGAGAGGAAATGTGACTAGTATCGACAAAACTTCCACTAATAATATAGACAGATAGGATTATGTTTTAGTTAACTGCATTCCCAAGGATAATAATAATGTCAACTTAAAATAAGTAGTAGCATTGTTTCAATTAATTTCTTTTCTAAAAGAATAATTCGTTTAGAATATTTGTTTAAATTAATTATTGTTTGAAAATAGTAAATTTCTGAACAACTTTATTTAAAATTGTCATCTAACGTAATTGTTAATTAAGAATAACTAATTTTCGAAATAATTACGTTTCAAGAATAACTATATTCAAAACAATTATTGTTTAGAACAATTGTGTTTTTTTAAGAAGAACCATTATTTGGAATAAACTTTTTTAAAAAAATCACCACAGAATAACTCTTGTTTAAAACAATATTTATTAAACACAACTATTTTGAGAACAACTAACGCTTGGAACATGTCAGAATA
Organism: Gossypium hirsutum; assembly: GCF_007990345.1. Classification (NCBI taxonomy): domain Eukaryota; kingdom Viridiplantae; phylum Streptophyta; class Magnoliopsida; order Malvales; family Malvaceae; genus Gossypium; species Gossypium hirsutum. Next base: position 38,093,793 of record NC_053445.1, on the reverse strand, counting down.
ACCCTTGTTTAAGAATAACTCTATTTAAGAATAGCTTGCGTTCTAATAGATGTTCCATAGAAGATGTATCTTGTAAATTTGTGTATAGCTTATAAGAATCAACTAAACTGTTGCCGGCCACTATCATCAATTCCTCGCTACCTAAATTAGTATATATCTTATAAGTAGCCTCACAATTAGTGTATATCTTAGTGACTTGGGTAGCTATTCAATTAGATAATTAAGGTTAAGCTAACATCTCGTCGTACTCTCCCTCAGTTTATTTCTTAACTTATTTGTCATCTAAATTAACTATGAAAAACAAATTAAACAATTAATCTAGTCACAATCTATGATCATCTTTTAACCTATTTTAATTAATTAATCCATTAACATCCGATTCCTTCACAAATACTTGGACCATTAGTTGAGGCAAGTTACAATAACTTGCCAGAGTTTCTTTAAATTGCAATTGACGTTGATTCTGATATTTGTAACTGACATTAACATCAAGTATTTACATTTTGCATCTTATGTTTTAGGCATGTTTGTTTTATGGCATGACATGAAAGGGTTTGAAGCAGTGTAGTCGGTTACACGTTGGTTCCTATTGTTTCGACTGGTGCGTACCGTTCTAATAATAAATTGATGCAATTGGTCCCTCTTTTTCACACCAATTAAAGTTTTGGTTTGTATTAGTCACACTAGTCAAACTATTGTGCATTAGCTAGTGCATGAATAATTTTTAAAAATACATAAAATTTTCAACTTCCTACTATTATGATAATAAGTAATAGGGTCAACTATAAAAATAGTCATTGAACTATTAACGTGCTTCTGTTTTGATCACCAAAGTTTCAAATTTTCTATTTTAATCATTAACATTATCGAAATTTAATATTTTTGTAATGACCTGATTTCCAGTGGTATCAAAAATTACAATTTTTGTAACAACCCGTTTTTAGTGAAATCAGAACAGTGGTTTCGGGACCACAAATCCAAGTCAGGAAGAAAATTTATTTTAATATTATTTTATGGTCTATCGTATGATATAAATATCATATGAAAATTTTGTTAGGAAAATTTTACCAATTATATGTCTAATTTGATGAAAAGGACCAAATTGCATAAAGAGCAAAAGTTAGATTCTAATAGCTATAGGCATCATATAACTATGGAATTCAAAATTTGAGGTCCTTATATGACAAATATACCAATTAGTGTAGTTAGTAGATAAGCATGATTAGTCATTATTGGAAAATTCAATAAAGAAAATGATGAAATTGGAAAGTAAAAGATAAAAAGATGATAAATAATAAAATAAAACAAAATATCGTCATTTTATCATCTTTCCTAAAAATACGACATGGAAACCCTAGCCATGGTTATGGAGTTTTGAGCAAGCTTATTTGGCTTAATTAGGTAAGTATTCTTGTCCCGTTTTTAATGATTTTTATATATTCGATATCGTAATAGCTTAATTTAGCTATCTCAGGGATTAATTTGCAAAGTTATCAAAGTAATAAGGTTTTTCCATGGATGAGTATGTATGAATTATGAAGTTTTATGGTTGAAAATGAAAGGTTGTTGAAAGACAAACAAATTTTGTTAAGGGAATTTTGATGAAATTATGATTTAAGGACTAAATTGAAAAGATGTAAAATTCATGGAAAAATTCTGAATTTTTATAAAATACATGGGTTGTTATTGTTACATGTAAAAATTGACTAGGCTTGGAATAAGGATTAAATTGCATGAATTTCATTTTTCGAGCCTAAGGATGAAATTGTAATTAATTAAAAGTATAGGGAAAAAATGGAAATTTTTCCTAAGATGTGAATTGGATTGAATTGAATATTAATTGTACTAAATTGAGCTAAATTTACTCGTATAGATCCGGATAGACCAAATACGGAGTTAGATCGTAGAAAAGAAAGCGTCAGATTAGTAGATTTTGCGTACACGAACACTTGTCGAGTTAAGTTTGTGTAACTAAATTGTATATTTATAAGCTTGAATTGAATGTTGTGTATGTGAATTGTGTAAATTTCCATGTATGAAATTAGTCACATATCCGACAATGATCGACAAGTATTAAGTCTCGTTTGAATAAATAAAATTCGATGGATACGGGGTTCCCGATTGGCTGTGATCCTGCATGTGTTGCGGACACACCATAGCCCTTACGAGCGTCTCGATATTTGGCTCTCACGAGCTTTCCATAATAGCTCTTTGGAGCATCCCGACTGGTTGTTATCCTGCATGTGTTGTGGACACACCGCAGCTCGTATGAGCATCCCAATATATGGCTCTCTGAGCTTCCCGTTATATGGTTCTTGCGAGCTTCTCGATAATTGGCTCTTATGAGCTTCTCGATTAATAGCTCTCCGAAGCTTCCCGATATTGACTCACTTGAACTTTCTGATATTGACTCACATGAGCTTCCCATTATATGGCTCGATAGAGCTTCCCGTTTATGTGCTTATATGAACATTCCTGAATATGAATTAACGAATTACAGTTTTATACACTTTGTGTGTACTACCCGTGTAATAGCCCTATTTTAGGCTTAGTCGGAACAGTGGTTTCGGGACCACAAATCCGACGAAAAAAAAATGTAATGGCTTGAATTTTCAGAGGTGTCGGAACGGTGATTCGAGATCACTAAATTTGACAAATGGGTAGAAAATATTATTAATTTAGTAAGTATAAGTTAAATATGAAGTTAGGAAAATTTTTGAAATAGTGAATAGTGCACTAGAAATAAATATTAAAATAATTAGAATTGAAATGAGGTATCAAGACCTCAGGGATTTTAAACTGAGCCATAAATATTTTTATAAATATTTATGGAGTGTTAAAAAGTTAGTATTAAAGTTTCGTTAAGAAATTTTAAAGTTCCGATAATTAATTGAACAAAAAGGACTAAATTGTAACAAATGCAAAATTTTGGGAAATGATAAATAGCTTAAATGATAAAAGGAAGAGGGCTTAAAAGGCAAATAGACCCAAGGTCTATTTGGGCTGGACGGCAGAGGCATGAAATCAGCAAGAAAGTAAGGAGAATTAAGGGCAAAATTGGAAAATTGCAAAATTTGCTTAATAAAGTTAGGACCCAAGTGGAATTATCTAGATTTCTCTTCATTTTTCTGAATTCTCATCAGCTAAAACACCATGGAAGGGCTTCTTCAAGCTGGTTCTTCATATTTTTATTACAAGTAAGTTCAATTCTTGACTATTTCTTGAAATTTTTGTATTTTTATGACTTTTACAACTAGGCCCACTTGTTAAATCCATTAGTTTTTGATTTTATGAAAGAAGTTGAAAGTTGATATGAATATGTGCTGGAAGTATATGATGATTTAGCATGAAATTAGAGCTTTAAATTGTTCATATGCTGATTTTATTGAAAGAATTGAATAGAAAGTGAATGTTTGGGACCTAATAGTAAAAGAGTTTGAAGATAGAGTTATATGTGGAAATTCTGAATTTCAATAGTTGTGTAACAACTTATAATGTCTAGTAAAGTACTAATTGAGAAAATTAGATTAATTGAGGGGTTAATTGAGAAAGGACCGAATTGTATAAACAGTGAAATTTGGGGCAAAATGGAAATCAACATTTTGCACTAAAGCAGTTTTGGACAGCAGCAGTAGTGTAACTTTGAAAAATCACCAAAAATTGTAGAGATTGAATTAGAGGATGAATAAAATATGAAACTAAAGCTTATTGAGTCTAGTTTCTTATAAAAGAAATGATGTGAGCAATGGAATTGTAAATCATGAGATATAATAGATTTTGTGAGACAAGGTCAGAATGAATTCGGGTTCCCCTGTTCTGACTTTGGAAAATCATTAAAAATTGTACAAAAATGATTATGAGTTATAGTTTATATGGTTAGAATCCTTAATGAGTCTATTTTTAGAAGAAACAAGCTAAAACATCATCCGAATTCTGTACAATGAGATAATTAATTTTTAGTGAAGAGTGGTCGGAACTGTCAGACAGCGAAACAGGGGAAACTTTAAAGAATAAACTGTACTATTTGGCTGAACCAAAAATTATGAAAATTTTATGGTATGAAGATATGTGAGTCTAGTTTCAGGAAAAATTAACGGATCTTAATTTGGAGCTCTGTAGCTCCGGATAAAAATAATTTAGTGACTCTGACTCGGATAAACAGCTTTGAATATACATGTTAGTGAATATTGAAATTATGGTTAATGTTGTTTAAGTGTGTTATACACATTAAGGATGTGGAATGGAGAGGAGGAGGAGGAAAATTGGGAAATATATGAATGATTCGTGTATAAATGGTCATATGTTTGATTATAACTCATAAACGATGAAATATGAATGATGCTTATTTTTGTGCATTATTGGTCATGGTTTAAGCTCATGTGTGAAAATAAAGTTTCATAGTATGTGTGTATGGTATATTCAGTATATGATTTGGCATGAAATAATACCATGAATGGTTTATGAATTAACACATGTTGGTAAGCCTGATATATGAATAAATGATCAAATTGAGCGGAACGCCGGATTTGAGTACTTCTGATCAAGTGACAAAGTGATAAGTGGTAGCTTTAGCTACACTTATCTGATCAAGTGACAAGTGGAAAGTGATAAGTAATAGCTTCGGCTATACTTATCTGATCAAGTGACAAAGTGATAAGTGATAGCTTCGGCTATACTTATCTGATCAAGTGACAAGTGAAAAGTGATAAGTGATAGCTTCGGCTATACTTATCTGATCAAGAGACAAAGTGATAAGTGATAGCTTTAGCTACACTTATCTGATCAAGAGACAAAGTGATAAGTGGCTACACTTATCTGATCAAGAAACAAAGTGATAAGTGGCTACACTTATCTGATTAAGAAACAAAGTGATAGGTGGCTACACTTATCTGATCAGGGACAAGTGATAAGTGATCATACGTAAGACCATAGTTATACTATGGCAAAGTGAAAGTGAAGTACTCAATTTTCCGTGACCGTTCCCTAATTTGATTAAGGATGGTAAGTGACAAATGGGCCCAAAAGAATTAAAGTAAATGGATAAGTGGTAGTGTATTTACATCAGGACGATGTTGTTATTCAAACTAAAGTGATATTTTCATTGCTAAATTGAGAATTTCATAAATGTGTTATTGAATGGTATAATCAATAAACATTGAGTTAAATGGTAAATACGTATTAGTTTTGAATTTGATGTCATTGAATTGTACGTGAATTAAATGGAAATTGCTAGTGATATGATTTAAATTATGAGCATGAGAAATTGCGAATTGAATGAAATGGAAATGAAGCATTAAATTGCATGAGTATGTATCGGGTCTCGCAGGCCCTAATTATTATGATTATAATATTTTGAGGATATATTGTGAAAAGTTATAGAAACATGTTAATTATTTTGAAAGTTTTAATTTTGATGAAATTTTATAACTCGGTTAAATACGTTTACAAGTGTATGTGTTTTGGTAATGCCTCGTACCCTATTCCGGTGTTGGATACGGGTAAGGGGTGTTACAACCCGTATATCCATCGACATTTCAAATGATTCAACGGGCAAAATCCTGACATGAGAAAATATGAGTTTAAAATGAATCAGTACTTGTATATACATGAAACACATGGAAATTTGATATTTGATGAGCTCATACACGTTTCTTGGTATTCATGTGAAATACATGACTAACATTTTTGATGAGGTTATGTGTTTAGGCTATTAGCCAAATTTCTTTGGATGTATTTTGTATGCTTACCTTAAATGTAAATAAATGGTAAGTTAATTTCTGTTATACGAACATACTAAGCATTAAATGCTTACTCTGTTTCATTTCCTCTGTTTTATAGTAATTTGGAAGCTCGATTTGGTTGGAAGCTAGTCGGCGCAACATCTCACTATCCTTTGGCTCATTTTGGTGTAAATAGCAAATTACTTTTGGATATAATGGCACGTATAAGGTAAATTGACCAATGTTGGCTTATAAGTATTTTGTGTAAATAACCATTAGAATGGCTTGTGATTGACATGTTTTGATGAGTATATAAATATATGGCCTTAATATGTTTGAAATGGATGAATGATGAAAGTCATGTAGTTATATTGATGTTTGTTTTGTGTTAATATATGTGATAATATGTCATGTATAAAATTTGGTTTTAGGCTAGTTTTGATTGCTTGTTGTGGCTTGAAGATGTTTTAAAGTGTCAATGTAGGTGGAAGACAAATTGGGTGAGAAAAGTGGCCTTAGAAATGACCTATTTTCGTCCACATGGGTATAGACACGGGCGTGTGTCTCAGCCGTGTGTGACACACGGCTTAGCACATGGGCGTGTGGTTTGGTCGCGTGTCCCCTGCATCTTTAAAATTTCAAAATAGAATGCTCAGGTATTTTCACACGGCCTAGCACACTGGCGTGTGACTTGGCTGTGTGACCCCTACACCTATTTAATGCAAGTCAGTATGCTCGCACGGCCTAGCACACGAGCGTGTGGCTTGGCCGTGTGACCTAAGTTAGTGAGCACCCTAATTTAGACACGAGCTGGGACACGACCGTGTGTCCCTATTTCGAATGCCCACACGACCTGAGACATGGGTGTGCCTCTTGATCGTGTGAGCCACACGGCCTAGCCACTTGGGCGTGTGTCCCTTGCACCTTGGAAAAATTTTGATATTTTGCGAAAAATTTTCTGAGTACCCAGTTTAGTCTCGGCTTATTTTTAATGCATATTTTGGGCATCGAGGGCTCAAGTGAGGGACAATATGATCGATTTTGATTTGGTTTCTGACATGAATGCTAAATGAAATGAAATGAAATGTCTGTATTGGATCTGTAAATTCTGGTAATGCTCCGTAACCCTGTTTCTGTAACAAATATGGGTTAGGGGTGTTACAATTTAGATATGTCATTTTCGTAAATCGTGTTCGTAATTTACGAGGCTAGTATAAAAATATATTAAAATTTGGTCTAGCAATTTTTGTTTAATTAATAGTTAATTAAGGTACAAGTGTAATGATCCTAAAGTTAGTAGTACTGAAAAATATGGTTTTGGAGCCCCACTTCCAATGTTTGAGACCATAAACATCATTATTTGATATTTACAAGGTTAGTATAAAGTTTAATTAAAGTTTGACCCCTTAATTTTGTCAGTTAGATAATTAATTAAGGTACAAAATTTAAATTGTAAAAGTTGTAAAAGTTAATCGTTATAGATTTTAATTGCTAAAGGATTAAGATGGTAATCAAACTAAAGTCTAAAATGGTAAATAAACCATTTTAGCCTAAAGTGGATGGTTAGGTGTGGTTTATGTTTATAAATTATGTTAAATTTTAGTTAAAATACAAAAAAAGTATAATATATATAAATATATTAAACAAATAAGAAAGTGGAGAAAAGAAACATGGTTTCTTCTTCTTCTTCTCATTCATAAAGCAATAAGGGAAAGAAAATAGATTTTTAAGCTTGAGACATTTTGCCTTGCATGATGAGTGGTTTTAAGTTTGTTCTTCGTAAATTTTATATTTTTGAGATCATTTTAGCTCGATTTAGTTAACTCGAGTGTTATTTTTCAAAATTGTTAAAGTTTCTAAAAGATGTCATTGATGACTGCTTGAAGCTTTTGGTGCTAAATTGTTAGAATTTAAGCTTAGAAGTGAAATGATGAATGCTTGAAGCTTTTGGTGTTAAATTGTTAGAATTTAAGCTTAGAAGTGAAAAAGCACTAGTTTAAAAAGTTTAATTGCTAGTTTTTGAACATGGGACTAAATTTTAAAATTTGAAATTGATATTAAATTTCTATAATTTAGATAATAGAGGACTGTAGAAGAATGTAATTGAAATCGGATTGTAAATTGGAGCTCAAATTTGAAAGATATGGCTATTTCGCTTTTAGGGACTAAATTGAATAAAATGTAAAATTATATGAAGCTTTCAGAAAATGAAATTGAATTAATATATTATTGAAATAGGTTGTTATAAAGTGTTTGGAATTGATAAATTGAAATGAATTATTATATATCAATATTTGAATCAACTGGAAGATAATTGAAGAAAAACAAAAATTGTGGAATAGTCCCTGATGTTTTGTTGGTTGATGTTTTCCTAGGTAAGTTGATATGGAACTTACTATATAATTTTTGTGATATGTTTGATTATATTTAATGTTTATTAGTTTAGATTAATTATAATTTTGATGAACTTACTTTTGAAGGGACTAAATCGTAAACTATGAATTGTATGGAAAATATGAATAGGTACTTGGAAGTTGGTATAATTTGATTATATGCTTTATTGTTGATAGATAATATGCTAGAATTATATAAGTTGAAATGAGAATGTGGCATAAATGATTAGTGACTTGTTGGTATATGTATGTTTTAACCATGTTTAAAATACTTAGATAGGTGAATTGGAAAATTTGAGAAGTGAAATGGTATGGTAAATGCTAAATTTCACCTTATTGAGTTGGTTGTTTTGGAATGATTATACAAATGAGAATGTTTCTTAGAAATGGTATGAAAATAGGACCAATATATGTGTAATTTTGGATGGGTAACACTTATATGAAAGTATGAACTTGATGGTGAATTGTAGGATATGACTTAAATGTTGCGCCATCTTGGTATAACTTTTGTCTACATGATTTATATACTAGATAATGGTTGTACAGACCCAATTTTACCCGGGCCTAGTGCCAAAAATATTAACCCGGGGCGCAATTACAAAAACAAATACCCAATAGCCCAAGGCCCAAAATCTAAAACGGCCCATTGGGGCCAAAAAACTAAACAGCACAGGGAACCTTAGGGTTCCCTGCCCTTTTGCGCCATAGCCCCTACTGCCCATGTGCGCTACTCCCTCAGGCGTACCATCCGCGCCTCGTCCCGAGGCTTACCTGACACCCTAGCCACCGCCTAGCACCAAAACGGCAAAAATCCACAAACTCCGCCTTCGTCGATACCTGAAAGTGACACAAAATAGAAACAAGAACAGTGGAAGAAAACGAAAGAACAGTATAGAACAGTAGCATGCATTGTAATCCAAAACGGCTATAAAAGCCGAATCAAACAAATGTAACAGGGAAAAAAAAGAATACAATAGAGTTTCTTTTTTATCTTTTTTATTTCTGCATTATTTTTTTATTTTCTTTTTTTTTATCTTTGTTATACTAAATAAACAAGAAAAGCAAGAATAAAAAGGGGAAATCTCACCTGCGCTGCGCCGGAGGAGGAGAGACCGAGCGGTTTCTCCTCATTTTTTTGGGTTTGGGCTCACTTTTCTCGAGATTCGACGTCGAATCCATGCTCTAGTGTCACGGGGCTAGACCTTTCGTCTCACAATCCGTGCGGCCTTAGGTGATCCGTTCGTCCAAACTCGCCCAAGTCAGCCTTAACTCCCAAAAGAGAGGATTCTTTTAGAACTCCTCCAAGGCACCAATTTATATAGCGGAAGCGATTGTGCCAAAAGAAGCCACAAGAGAACAACAGAAAGCTAATGAAAGAAAGCACACAAAGTGTTTGAGTAAATGCTCAAGAATTCTATTACTCTTAAGAATTCAAGTTACAATGGATGATTTACAAATGAAGGGGAGGCTCTCTATTTATAGTTGAGCTCCCCCAAAACCGACGGTCAAGATACATGTACATCGACGGACGAGATTCACTATATCCCTTGATTTTAGGGATTTACAAGATTTACCATATCAAATCTAATCTAATCTTACAAGATATGATTCTATTCTATCTTCTAAGATTAGTTACCAAAATTGCCTAAGTTGCCATGTCTTCATCATTGGGCCAACCAGGCTTCAATCTGATAGGCTTCTTTAATAGCTCTCTGAATCGGGCCAATTCTTGTGGGCTAAATGTTCCCCATCTAATCGATAGACCTCTATGGGGCGCATCTTGTGCCATGGTCACGGGCTTTTCACTTTGGTCCATGACATTCTCCCCCACCCATTCTCGCAACGCCCTCGTTGCGACTTCTGGATGACACTAACTTGATTCATCTTTTCTCGTTGCCTCGGATTGTCCCTTCCTTCGGAACTTATGCCTCGGCTTCCGTCGCCTCTTATCTTGAACCATTGCACTCGTTGGTACATTCTGCTGGCAAGAAGTCTCCATTTTAACTTGCCCCAATTTTGACTTGTTTCTGTTGGAATCCCCTCGATTCTCATACCTCGGCTTCGTACCGCCCACAGTTCCTTGGCCTCCTTCCTTATGAACTTTGAAAGGGCCCCTACGACCTTGCCAAGCCAACAAGTCAGAATTCAAAACACTATCAGAGTGTTTGCAATGTACCTTACTCGCAGCATTTACTCGTCTCGACTGTCCTTGCATCGCTCCTTTTCCCTTGAAGCCCGATGCACAACCCACATTTCCCAAAGGTGTCGGCTCCACAGTCGATCCCGCAGGCTTCATATCGGTCCCTTGCGCCACTAACACTTCCGAAGGGGCTTTCGTAGCATTCCATTTCGACAATTTAATGTTTCTCCCATACGAAACATCTTCGACTAGTTGGATTGACGATAACACCTTAGTCCCAACTTTCACATCCCGATGCACCGGCACAATACTCTTTGTTGATGGACCGGTGGCAATATGGATTTGATCGGCCCATAGTTGCAGAGTTGCCTGAATCCTGACAAGGAAGTTTAAGCCAAGCACTAAATCGTAATCATCTAATTGGATTAAGTCAAATTCTTCCTTGCTCTTCCATTCGCCAATTTGTAGTTCCACATCACGAACTACTCCCACAGTTGGGGCTTTCTCAGAAGTTGCTACCTTGATCTTCTTATTCGATTTCCTAATCGACAGACTAAGCTTCTTCGCAGCCTTTTCCGACATGAACAAGTCCGATGCTCCCGTATCAATAAGAGCACTCCGCTTCTGACTTGCAATGTTGATGTCCACAAACATCAACCCATTTTCATTCCTCTTCCCAGGAATGAGCACCATCGAATTGACTTTCGATGTGTTTCCCTCGGTAGGCTTTGCCTCCTCCTTCGGCTCATCCTTCTTTGCCGAAATCATTACTTTATTTGGACATTTACGCGCCATGTGTGGTCCTTGACAAAGGAAACATTTCATCTTCTTCCTCTTGTCTCTTGGGTTGTCTAATCCCCGCTTCGCATCTCGTGGTTTCCCATTGCCACTTGTGCTATCAGTACTGTTGCCCCCGTCGCTATGTCCCATTTTATCTTCTTCATGGTTTCTCTCACCATTGCCCCTTCCATTGGGCTTAGATGCCTCAAGCTTGTCTCCCGCCGGATCAAGCTCAACAAAGGACTCTGCTTCGGCCATGGCTACAGTAAGTTCGGTGATTCCTTGCCTTCGCAACTCATGCTTTGCCCACGGCTTTAACCCATCCTCGAACCAATAAAAAGCTTCTTTCTCACTCAATTCGGAGATTTGAAGCATCAACTCGCTAAATGCCCGCACATACTCCCGAACAGTGCCTTGTTGCGTGAGACAACGTAACTTTGCCCGAGCCTCTTTCTCGGCATACTGAGGGTAAAACTGCTTCTTTAACTCTCCTTGGAACTCCTCCCAAGTCCCAATAGCCGTTCCTCCACGTTTCTCATCCGTGGACCTACGTCGCCACCACAAGAGAGCAACATCAGTGAAGTAAATCGAAGCAGTGTTTATCTTAGTGGCATCATCCTCGATGCCCATCGCTCAGAAGTATTGCTCTATTTCCCACAAAAAGTTGTCCACATCCCTCGCGGATCGTGCACCCTTAAATTTCTCTGGTTTGGGAACATCCATTGCCTGTTGCTTCGGCCTTGAAGACAACATCCCATTACTCAAAGCGGCTTTGTATATCATGAGCTTCCCCTTGAGCTCCTCCATTTCTTTCTTCATGGCTAGCACCATATCCTCGAGAGCTTCATCCCTCTCTGCCAGCTTTACCTCAGTGAACTCGAGTAATTCCGTTATCTTTTCCCTACTTGCACCGAGAGAATCCAACACAAAATCTCTGAGTTGCTCCTCCATTGAGTCAAACCCATCTGTGCGTCCCTCGACCAATTCAAGCATCTCTTTCACATTTCCTACGGATTCCTCGAGATTGACCACTCGATTTTCCAAAGCTGTCAGCATTTCCCTCGAGCGACTGGCTTTTCTGGCCCTACCACGGGTCTCCATTTGTTCACTCTGACCGACGACTTCTTTCGACATCTCAGCAGTGCCTTCGAACCACTCAAATATAACACGGTTCAGACTTGGCTCTAATACCACTTGTCACGGGGCTAGACCTTTCGTCTCGCAATCTGTGCGGCCTTAGGCGATCTGTTCGTCCAAACTCGCCCAAGTCAGCCTTAACTTCCAAAAGAGAGGATTCTTTTAGAACTCCTCCAAGGCACCAATTTATATAGCGGAAGCGATTGTGCCAAAAGAAGCCACAAGAGAACAATAGAAAGCTAAAGAAAGAAAGCACACAAAGTGTTTGAGTAAATGCTCAAGAATTCTATTACTCTTAAGAATTCAAGTTACAATGGATGATGTACAAATGAGGGGGAGGCTCTCTATTTATAGTTGAGCTCCCCCAAAATCGATGGTCAAGATACATGTACATCGACGGACGAGATTCACTATATCCCTTGATTTTAGGTATTTACAAGATTTACCATATCAAATCTAATCTAATCTTACAAGATATGATTCTATTCTATCTTCTAAGATTAGTTACCAAAATTGCCTAAGTTGCCATGTCTTCATCATTGGGCCAACCAGGCTTCAATCTGATAGGCTTCTTTAATAGCTCTCTGAATCGGACCAGTTCTTGTGGGCTAAATGTCCCCCATCTAATCGATAGACCTCTATGGGGCGTATCTTGTGCCATGGTCACGAGCTTTGCACTTTGGCCCATGACACTAGAGGCCACCAGGTTCAAAAAAGGGACCAGAAAGGCTCAAATTGCACCTCCGGCCGCCGCCTACGACAAAGCTACGGCGGAGGTCGGTCGAAGCACTTGGCCAGATCCTGGCCGGAGTTTTGAGAGAAAAAGAGAGGGGTGATTCTATTTTTCTCTGAAAAACTGAAAAAATGAAATGTTCTAAAATTTTTTTGGTTTAAATAAAGCTATTAAACGTCGTCGTTTTGAGAGTTGCATTCAGAGACCAAAACGGCGTCGTTTTGGTCTCTAACCCGTGACCCGACCCATTAACCCTCAGGATCCGCATGTTTTAGCGGCGAAGGGTCTATTTGAGCTGCGGATCCTTCCGCATTTCGCCCATTTTGTGATTTGGTCCTTTTTTGTCAGATTTCTCCTATTTCTAATTTCGCCCTAAAATTTTGTTCCGATTGCATCGGGGTCCCTTGAAGTGCTGCGTTTTGGAGGGTGGGGTATTTTCCTCTTTGGTCCCTCCTTGTTATTCGTGTACTCGATACGATCCCTCTCTTTTTATTTATTTCTAATTTGCCCCCATATTTCCGTGTTAAGTTCAAATTAGTCTTTTATTTTATTTATGCTATTAAATTAACTAATTTTGATAATATTATCATTATCTTTACCATTATTATTGTTTTTTTTATATTGCTATTATTATCATCGTATTATTATCATTATGTACTTATATATACTTTTTGATCCCAAGTTTTGTTTTATACATATACATACTTAAAAATATTTTCTATGTTTCATAATTCTAAAATATATATATACATGCATTTATGTATTTTTATTTCTTTTATGGTTTCGCGCGGTGTTCACTTTCTTTTTATTTATTAATGCCCATTTTTATTCGAATAGTTTATCTGCTTATTCTCTTACATGATTAATTCGTTTTTATTTATCTTTTATTTGTTGTTGCTTGTATTATTCATACTTAAATTATCGAATTCATTATTGTTTTGTTACGAGCATTAACATCGTGTATTATTTCTACTATTTTGTGTTAGATTATTTTTATTCAACGTATAAATTATGATTTTTGAATAAGCAAAATCTCGCGTTTAGATTTGAGAATGTTGTACCCTAACTTACTGGGTTTCGATTTTCACAATAAATCTAAACACACGAATCTTTTCAAGCTCAAGTTTTAAACGATCTCGGGAATTAAGAAAAGATCGTGTCTTAACATATTGGGCATGATTCCTTTTTTAAATCTGAGATATAGCTAAATATCTTTTAAATAAGTAAATTTTTTAGCATTCATTCGCGTATCGGGAATTCAAGACATTATGTCCTAACTTACTGGATATGATTCTTTTTCTCAATTAACGTGAAATATGTCCCTTTTCCCGAAAATTTTTAATATTCCAATAAAGGATCGTATTTTAAAACTCTTTAAAGTTTTCAATCTTCGACACTAAGACATTAATTAATCAACCAGGTACCAAGTTTGGGAGTGTCGAGGGTGCTAACCCTTCATCGTACGTAACCGACTCCCGAACCCATTTTTCTGAATTTCGTGGACCAAAATCACTGTTTTATTATTTATTAAAAACAACCACATTTTAAGGTGGCCCGATCACACCTTATCAAAAAAGATTGGTGGCGACTCCCATTTTCGTTTCATTTTTCAAAACCCAAGTCGACCCCGTTTTCATCAAAAAATGGTGTCAACAGCTTGGCGACTCCACTGGGGACAAAAAATAAGAGAGTCGAGCCATGCGTTGATTACTTTGTCTTTTTGTCAAAGATAGAAAACTTGACACGATCTTTGTGTTGCATTTCATTCGTCTTTATTTCAGTCTTTATCATCTTGTTTGTAATTACTGCGTTTAGATGTATATTTCTGCACATTGCATTGCATGACCGTTGGTCACACCCTTTTAAGTGGGAGTGAGAAACTACGCCTTCGTGAGGTTTTCACCTCCGCATGGGATAGTGAATCGCTTCCGGGATACATCCGTACCTATGTCTTCGTGATATTTTCATCTCCGCATGGCCATAGGGAAATGTATTCTCCTGAACCGAACTCAGTCCGTATGAGCCTATAATGGGTGAGGATTGAGGAATCTGCTGGTTCGGGTACCTTGACTTTAGAACCAACCCTCATATAGTGGACTTAGGAACTTAACCTAGGTAGAGCTACTTTAAATCCCTAGTGGTTACCTGATTAGGTACTTTCTGTTTTCCTTGTTTGTTTCTATTTGGTACTAACCTATCTTATTTCGTTTTGATTATGATTGCATTGCATTTCCATCTTAGGAATGAGATATTGATTCAAGTTTGATTACTAACTTAGAAAGCTTGTCATGGAATACGAATTCCTTGATAAAGTGGAAAACAATACGACTTCCTGAATATATTCTGAGAAACTCAAGAAGGATGATGAAAGAGTTCGTGACCTTTACTTCGTGGCCTAAGGATTCAAGACGATTGTCCAAGAGCCTTTGACATTCCAACTCCTTTAAAGAAGGTGACGAGCCTTATGAAGATGGACAGATAATGGATCGCGACCAAGATCAAGAAAAGGAGCTAGTAGTGGCATCTTTTGGAAATTGGCGAGATTATCTCAAACTTGCGAATGAAGAAAAAGATCGATGTTGCCTCGTGGAATATAAGGGCGAGGCCGTACATGAATCTGCTTTATGTAAAGGAATTTGCTTTCTAGAAAAGTTTCCTAAATGTAATTGAATTAGAATCAACGTCTCTTTAGGCATTCATTTCATGCATCTACATATCATCATTCATCATATGCATTGATGTTTTAAAAAGGGAGCCTAATTAATTTAAAATTATGACAGAATTACCCTGGAAACTAACAAAAATTCACCAACCGTTTATCGCTACGGTACCCGTCGCAAGACAAAAGCCATGGATCAAAGATTCGAAAGACTCGAACAACTCCAAAAGGAGATGCAAGAACAAATGCAAGAGCGATTAGAGAAGATTCAACAAGATATGAGGAACGAAATGACAGAGTCTCCAAAAAGCATGATCGCTGAATTGACGCAGTTGTTGAAATGGGGAAACGACAAAGGAAAGGACCTCATGGTTAATACAGAAGAAGAAAATAATGATAGCTCTCTCTATCCCCCAGGTTTCACCCCTCCGCACGCGCAAGCTCAAACTGAGGCGTACCTACACAAATCCCCTGTTACAATTAGACCTCAGCTATTTCTGACAGGCACCTCGATGCCAACGAACTTCCAAATTGGAGTAAGCTCTAACCCCGAAGAAAACCCTACCAACCCTATCGTCTCAGATTTCGACGAAGTGGCTGAGAAAGAGAAAACGACAGAAGAATTGCCAAAGCAGTTAGAAGAAAGATGCAAATGGCTCGAGAAAATGTTTAAGGCCATGGAAAGCATTGAGAATTATCGAGGGATTGATGCTAAAGACTTAAGCTTGGTCCCAGATCTGGTACTGCCCAATACGTTCAAAATGCCAGAATTTGAGAAGTACAATGGGACTAGTTGCCCGGAGGCACATATTACTATGTTCTGTAGGCGTATGGCTGGATACGTCAACAACGACCAACTGCTCATACACTGCTTTCAAGATAGCCTCATAGGGGCAGCGTCTAAGTGGTACAATCAATTGACGCGTACCCAGATTAGTTCTTGGAGGGATTTAGCACAAGCCTTTATGAAACAATACAGTCATGTAGCTAATATGGTCCCTGACAGAATGACCCTGCAAAATATGGAGAAAAAACCTAATGAAAGTTTTAGGCAATACGTACAAAGATGGAGGGAGATTGCCGTACAAGTTCAGCCACCACTCCTAGAAAAAGAGACAACAATGCTTTTCATCAATAAGCTGAAGGCCCCGTTCATTACGCATATGTTAGGAAGCTCAACAAAAAGCTTTTCTGACATAGTTATGAATGGTGAAATGATTGAGAATTCTATAAGAGCCAAAAAAATTGAGGCGGAAGAGAGTGATAAGAGGTCAACCCCAAGGAGAAGAGAAAATGAGGTGAACAACACAGGTTACTCAAGGTCAGTAAGTCATCCAGGTAAAGGGGTCGCTAGTCAACAAAGTTCATCAAGACAAGAATCTTATGTGAAACAAGGCACTGAGAACCTCCAGTTCACGCCAATTCTGATGTCGTATAAGGAGCTGTATCAAAGCTTATTCAACGCGCGTATTGTCGCCCCTCTCTACACGAAACCTCCACAGCCTCCGTACCCCAAATGGCACGATGCGAATGCACAATGCGAGTATCATGCGGGAAATACGAGGCATTCCATAGAAAACTGTATTGCCTTTAAGAAACTGATTGAAAGGCTTATCAGTACGGGCGTCGTTAAATTTGATGATTCCTCCAGTGCAGAAAATCCATTACCCAATCATAATTGACGAGTGGAATGAATGCAATGCCCAAGCAACTGAAGAAGGGACCTTGTTAGATATCCGCCTTATAAACGTGGAAGTGTTCTAAGCAATTCGACTGCGGAAGAAAACCCTATAGTCTCTAGAGCTTTTTAAAGTAATGTTCAGAACATTTTTGTTACTTTTAGCCTAAAAATGATAGAAATTTCCTTTGTGAAATAGGCTCATGTCTGAACGTTGTTATTTTAATGAAATACATCTTTGCAATTATTACTGAGCCAATATTTTCATTCTTTACAAACAATTCCAGATTCTTTCATTCTTTTGAATTTGCTTCTAAATTGTTATCCATTCATTCATAATCATATTGTATAAATAATCATTCGTAAATTTATACATTCTTTTGTATATTCTTCGGTACTTATTACGGGTCATCAGATATCAATTTCGTGAATGACCCTACTACAGACCCAGATTTTCCTTTTGGGCGAGATATGTTTTTAGCGGAATCACATTACTTTGAAAATGACATGAATTTTAGCCTATCTCCGGACTTGTTGGGGATGGTAGCGCGAGAGGATAGACAGATCCTACTTCACAAAGAATTATTGTGAGCTTGGCAAAGATTAAAATTGACCTGTCCTCAAAAATGAAGCAAAACTTTGTTCAAAGATGTCTTTGTAGGATCATACCAGGATATGCCAAGGATAAACGCTGATAAAGAAATCTGTACAACAGCACGATGACAGAAATTTACAGTAGGAACGATGCAATCCTTTGCTGGGGCAACGTCTTTCTCGTAGAGTCAGCATAGTTTTGCCCATTTGAAGTCGAGTTTCCATCCCTTTAAGATGTTTTCTTGTCGTAGTTGCGCCCCAAAAGGCTTTATGAAGGAAATTTGATATCAGAGAAGATTCTTCGAAAGGAATAACAAAGACTTGCCTAATCCCAAGAGTTCAGATCCAATTCAAAAAAGAAGAAAAATAAATCAAAATCAAAGTCAAAATAAAAATGAAAAAGAGAAAAGAAAAAGAAAAAGGAAAAAGAAAAGGAGAGGCCAAGGCGAAAACTCGCAAAAGGTGCTTTGTGACCGAAGGTGGTTTTGAGTTGAAAACCTGAAAGGGGCGACTCAAACTTCGAGCAAAATGGGGCAGAGACATCCCATTATCGAAAACTTCTAATGGGCACTGCTTCGCTATTGAGATCATTAATTACTGTATCAAATGGATAGAGGCTACTGCATGCGTCAATGTCATCATATGCCGATATAGAACTCCAGAGAGGATGGTATTGGAAATTGCATTGAACTTGAATGACAGCACGATAGCTGAGGGCTGTAATCAGTTCAAAATCAGACATCATGGTTTGTCACCGTACTGCAAGACAATTGATTTCAAGAATAAAAAACAAAAAAGGGATGAAAAACAAAAATGAAAATGAAATAGTAAAAATGGAGAGGCTAAAGGGAAGACCCGCAAAGGGCACCTAAGGCAAAAGGGGATTTGAGTTGAAAACCCGAAAAGGACGGCTCAAATATTGATTAAAGTGGGGCATGAGGTAATCAAAGTAACTCGAATCTTGACCAAACTAGACATATGGTGATCTTGCTATGCCTGAATCAACAGGAAAGTATAGGCAACATCTTGGGGCATCGACAGAGCACTGTAGATCTCCTAAACACATGTCCAACTCAAAATGGTCTTCAGAGAGTTTGTACAGAGAAGTTCAAGCTGCGATATCTGGGGCACCCAATTCTCATATTATTTGTTGTTCTTGGAATACTTTTTTCCTTTCCAAGATATACATTCCCAATTAATTTCTTTTTCATCCTTCTTTACTATTTTCGATAATTTGTTCTTTCGAGCTATGCTCAGAACCAACTTTATTCTTATCCATTGTTATGACCTTTTTGCAAACATGTTGCATTGGAATAATGATTAATGGACTAATAAAACTTTCACAAAGGAAGTTTTGCATATTACTCTGAAAAGTTTCTAAATAATATAGGAGCCTGAAACAGGACTATTGTTTAGAACACACCAATTTTAAAGGTTGGAAATCTGAGAAGGAAGAGTCTGAATTTAGACTTTCTCTTTGAATTTCGTTGTCGAATGCATTGGTCGAACAAAATGATAAGTTGACGGGTTAATGACAAAGCTTAAATGAACAAGCAAGCAATGATCATCAGGCAATAGGAAGAGGTTACCTCAGAGAAGAGAGCCTTCATTTGTGCATAAGTCTTTGGTACGACACCTTGGGAATGGTGTAAGGAATTAGAATGAATCGGATCCTGTATCCTTGAATTGGGATAAGGAAGGATTGAGGAAAAGCCATATATTTCTACCCTTGGATTACAGTAGAAAATGATGGTACAAATTTGGCGCCCCAATAGATTAAACTCTGAGGTTTACGATCGGACAACCTAATTAAATATTTCTTCAGAAAAGTTAGTCAAGCAAGAAGGCATTGTAGCACATCAGTGATCAAGCCTTAACGAGTAATGACCACTTAAGCGGGATCATTCTCAGAAAAAATAAAATTCTGCATTCATGCAAACACCATTCACACATGTCTAGTTAGGAGCATTTGATTCATTTTGATCATGCCATCCTAATCATTAGGCATAATTAGGTTCATTAGACAGGTCATGTTCCCTAGAGAGTAGATAAATGAAGATCGAAAACAAAGCCTTGCCTCCATCGTTTGCAGTGGAGCTGGTTAAAGAAGCAGATCTTGCCTTCCTGCGTTAACAGCGAAGCAGATCGAAAACAAAGCCTTGCCTCCATCGGTTGCAGTGGAGCTGGTTAAAGAAGCAGATATTGCCTTCCTGCGTTAACAGCGAAGCAGATCGAAAACAAAGCCTTGCCTCCATCGGTTGCAATGGAGCTGGTTAAAGATAGCAGATCTTGCCTTCTTGCGTTACCAGCGAAGCAGATCGAAAACAAAGCCTTGCCTCCATTGGTTGCAGTGGAGCTGGTTAAAGACATCAGATCTTGCCTTCCTGCGTTAACAGCGAAGCAGATCGAAAACAAAGCCTTGCCTCCATCGGTTGCAGTGGAGCTGGTTAAAGACATCAGATCTTGCCTTCCTGCGTTAACAACAAAGCAGATCGAAAACAAAGCCTTGCCTCCATTGGTTGCAGTGGAGCTGGTTAAAGATAGCAGATTTTGCCTTCCTGCGTTAACAACGAAGCAGATCGAAAACAAAGCCTTGCCTCCATCGGTTGCAGTGGAGCTGGTTAAAGATAGTAGATCTTGCCTTCCTGCGTTAATAGCGAAGCAGATCAAAAACAAAGCCTTGCCTCCATCAGTTGCAGTGGGCTGGTTAAAGATAGCAGATCTTGCCTTCCTAAGTACTAGCGGAGCAGATCGAAGACGGCAAATTTCGCTTCCTCGATATTGCAATTAAAAGAGTGAAGCCACAACGGTGAATCTTACTTCTCTGGCAGTGTAGTGAAACAGATTAAAGCTACGACGGCGAACCTTGTTTCCCTGACACTACAGTTAAATAGACGAAAGCTAATAATCCTATCTCCCTAAAGTTGCAGTTGAGCGGATTAAAAAAAACGACAAATCTTATCTCCCTAAGCAGTAGTGAGCAGATCGCGTCAAGTCTTATCTCCCTAAGCAGTAGTGGAGCAGACAGAAGAAATCAAGTCCTATCTTCCTAAGCAGTAGTGGAGTAGGTCGAAGCTTGCAGATTTTATCTCCCTAAGCAGTAGTGGAGGAGATCGCATCAAGTCTTATCTCCCTAAGCTGTAGTGGAGCAGACAAAATAAATCAATCCTATCTCCCTGAAGTTGTAGTGGTGCAGATGAAAACCACAGATCTTATCTCTCTAAAGTTGCAGTAGAGCAGATCGTATTAAGTCTTATCTCCCTGACGTTGCAGCGGAATAGACTAAAACCACAAACTTCATCCCCCTGAAATTGTTGCGAAGAATATTGAAGCTACAAGTCAAAACTCTTTAAAGTATAGTAGAGTGGGTTGAAGCAACAAGACACAGTGGACTGGAAGGAGGCTACCTGAAGAAGAAGGGCACCAAGAGGTCAAGATTCGGCGAGACCGGGCAAAATTGGTCTTTCTTAGTCTTTGTTCTGTTCTCGTTACACGACAACAAGCAAAGAGGGGCAGCTATACAGACCCAATTTTACACGGGCCTAGTGCAAAAAATATTAACCCGGGGCCCAATTACAAAAACAAATACCCAATAGCCCAAGGCCCATAATCTAAAACGGATCATTGAGGCCCAAAAACTAAATAGCACAGGGAACCCTAAGGTTCCCTGCCCTTTCGCGCCGTAGCCCCTACTGCCCATGTGCGCTATTCCCTCGGGCGTACCATCCGTGCCTCGTCCCGAGGCTTACCTGACACCCTAGCCACCGCCTAGCACCAAAACGGCAAAAAGCCGCGGACTCCGCCTTCGTCGATACCTGCAAGTGACACAAAATAGAAACAAGAACAGTGGAAGAAAACGAAAGAATAGTATAGAACAGTAGCATGCACTGTAATCCAAAACGACTATAAAAGCCGAATCAAACAAATGTAACAGGGGAAAAAAAAGAATACAACAGAGGTTTTTTTAATCTTTTTTATTTCTGCATTATTTTTTTATTTTCTTTTTTTTTTATCTTTGTTATACTAAATAAACAAGAAAAGCAAGAATAAAAAGGGGAAATCTCACCTGCGCCGCGCCGGAGGAGGAGAGACCGAACGGTTTCTCCTCATTTTTTCAGGTTTGGGCTCACTTTTCTCGAGATTCGACGTCGAATTCATGCTCTAGAGGCCACCAGGTTCAAAAAAGGGACCAGAAAGGCTCAAATTGCACCTCCGGCCGCCGCCTACGGTGGAGCTACGGCAGAGGTCAGCCGGAGCACTTGGCCGGATCCTGGCCGGAGTTTTGAGAGAAAAAGAGAGGGGTGATTCTATTTTTTTCTGAAAAACTGAAAAAATAAAATGTTCTAAAAAATTTTTGGTTTAAATAAAGCTATTAAAGGCCGTCGTTTTGAGAGTTGGGTTCAGAGACCAAAACGCCATCGTTTTGGTCTCTAACCCGTGACCCGACCCATTAACCCTCAGGATCCGCGTGTTTTAGCGGTGAAGGGTTTATTTGCGCTGCGAATCCTTCTGCATTTCGCCCATTTTTGTGATTTGGTCTTTTTTTGTCAGATTTCTCCTATTTCTAATTTCGCCCTAAAATTTTGTTCTGATTGCGTCGGGGTCCCTTGAAGTGCTGCGTTTTGGAGGGCGGGGTATTTTCCTCTTTGGTCCCTCCTTGTTATTCGTGCACTCGATACGATCCCTCACTTTTTATTTATTTGCTAATTTGCCCCCATATTTCCGTGTTAAGTTCAAATTAGTCTTTTATTTTATTTACGCTATTAAATTAACTAATTTTGATAATATTATCATTATCTTTACCATTATTATTGTTTTTTTTATATTGCTATTATTATCATCGTATTATTATTATCATTATGTACTTATATATACTTTTTGATCCCAAGTTTTGTTTTATACATATACATACTTAAAAATATTTTCTATGTTTCATAATTCTAAAATATATATATACATGCATTTATATATTTTTATTTCTTTTATGGTTTCGTGCGGTGTTCACTTTCTTTTTATTTATTAATGCCCATTTTTATTCGAATAGTTTATCTGCTTATTCTCTTGCATGATTAATTCGTTTTTATTTATCTTTTATTTGTTGTTGCTTGTATTATTCATACTTAAATTATTGAATTCATTATTTTTTTGTTACGAGCATTAACATCGTGTATTATTTCTACTATTTTGTGTTAGATTATTTTTATTCAACGTATAAATTATGATTTTTGAATAAGCAAAATCTCGCGTTTAGATTTGAGAAGGTTGTACCCTAACTTACTGGGTTTCGATTTTCACAATAAATCTAAACACACAAATCTTTTCAAGCTCAAGTTTTAAACGATCTCGGGAATTAAGAAAAGATCATGTCCTAACATATTGGGCATGATTCCTTTTTTAAATCCGAGATATAGCTAAATATCTTTTAAATAAGTAATTTTTTTAGCATTCATTCGCGTATCGAGAATTCGAGACATTATGTCCTAACTTACTGGATATGATTCTTTTTCTCAATTAACGTGAAATATGCCCCTTTTCCCGAAAATTTTTAATATTCCAATAAAGGATCGTATTTTAAAACTCTTTAAAGTTTTCAATCTTCGACACTAAGACATTAATTAATCAACCAGGTACCAATTTTGGGCGTGTCGAGGGTGCTAACCTTTCCTCGTACGTAACCGACTCCCGAACCCATTTTTCTGAATTTCGTGGACCAAAATCGTTGTTTTATTGTTTATTAAAAACAACCACATTTCAAGGTGGCCCGATCACACCTTATCAAAAAAGATTGGTGGCGACTCCCATTTTCGTTTCATTTTTGAAAACCCAAGTCGACCTCGTTTTCATCCAAAAAATGGTGTCAACAATGGTGTATGTATTTGGTTAAGTATAAGTAAATTATAAATAAGCTTGAATATGGTATGAAGTGTTATAATGTTAGTAGTCTTTTTATTGTTCCAGACTCGATTATGTGCTATGTATTTAGGGGATGTATTGCATATTTAATTATTTTGAAAGTTTACTAGTTGATCTACATGTGATGACTAGTTTTTGAAACTTGCATATAATTCTTATAAGTATGTATAGGGGGCAAATGTTGAATGTGGCTTGTTTGAGATAATATGGTGTAAATGGCAATAAGTAATTGGCATGAAAACATGATTAATATGGTAGGTTAAGCTTGAGTGGTTTAAGTAGTTGAATTGATTGTATTGATACATAATACCTTGATTTGTATTGGTGTGAATGTGGCATATTGGTTAGATGTTTAAGAGAATGATATATTACATGTTTTGGCTTGGTTTTGAGATGATTTGTGTAGGTTTTAAGTTTACAAAAATGTATGTTTTGAGGTTTTGGAATAGTTAGCTTGAACAGGGATCAAAGTGGTACATTTTTGTACTACATGGGCTGGCACACAGCCGTGTGACACACACAGGCTGGTAACATGACCGTGTGATGATTGGAATGTACGAGATTTCGGAACCACAAGGTTTGACCGCACGACTGTGTGTCACAAACGGGTTGGTGACACTGCCGTGTGACTACTGGAAGAATTAATTGATTTTGGTTCACACAACCACAGTGAGTTACATGGCCGTGTGGTCTTTGTTTTGTAAATTTTCCATTATTTTTAAAAAGTTTCTAATATAGTCATTATTTGTTATTGGGTCAACCTAAGAGCTTTTGTAAACTCATTTGAGACTCAGTTTTGGTTGTATTTCACATTATTCATGGAATTATGACACGATTTGATGTTTAAATGAAATTAATTGCTATAAATGGTAAGTGTTTTATTTTGTTATCTATGGCAATATTTTGTAGCTTGGGTTCGGCGATCAAACTCGACGATTGGGTTGAATTACGAGGTGTTACAAATTAGTTTTAAATTATTATTACGAGTATAATGATTTATCTCTGTGAATTGTATTGAAGTAGGAAGAAGTGTTGATTTTGTTCACATAACAAGTTTATTATTGAGAATGTCAAGATTGGTAACTTTAAGTTATAACTATATGGTAAATATATGCATATAGATATACACGTTTATTTAGGTATAATTGTTAATGTTAATAGTATCTAGTTAAATTATAGAAAAACCACTGAATGTTTTACTCAGGATACAAATTGGTTTCTCCATGCGTAGGTTAGATCTAATTTAGGATTTTCGTGCATCGACCACGGCATCTGATCCTTAATCTCGACCTTAGTCATATTTGTTAGTTTTCAACATTACTTATATTTGGTATGTACCTAATAGGTTAGGTTTTGTGGTAGTTGAATGATGTTACAATCAAATATTATACCTTATACTCTAGTAGTATTATATACGGTGGATTTGTTATATGTGATTAGGTGCATATATAAATGAAATATGGATCTACTTTAGTATGAATAAGGAATGTATAATTGTTGATAATTATCATACCAATTGTATAAATTTAATTGTGAATTGATTGTAATTGCTCCGACAACGAATGTGACACACTGTAGGATACGAGTCACAAAGGCCCAACTCAAGCTCAAGAACGTGATGGGCTAAAATTACCACAAGGCCCAATAACGAGGTCAAAGGCCAGACAAATGCGTATGAAACTAAATGGAACCGTTCAAGACTTCATTAGCAAGGCCTTAGATGCGTATACAAAGGAAAAAGAAAATTAAGATTCACTTTCTTGTTTTCAAGAAAATCAAGAAACCGAATCTTGGTCCAATTTTACTGTTTTGAGCGATTTCAAGAATCAAGAAAATCAAGATTTCAAATCTTGGAAATCTTGGTCCAAGAAACTGAATCTTGCAGCTAAGGCGCATTAGATCTCAGTTACGAGCATCAATGAACCAATTTCGGGTGAGAACGGATTACAAGCCCAAGTTCTTGAAGATACAACACAATAAGATGTTCCAAGCCCAACCAAGAAGTTTAAATTAGACTTAGTTGAAAATCAGGCCAAATTGTCAAAGTGGCCCAATTTGTAAAATTTTAATTCTTTAAATACTTAGTTTTAATTTTTAGACTCTATGAATAAATTTCTATGTAAGAATTCAGTCCAAGAGGCCCATTTAAAGGCCTTGGACGAAATTCCCTTGAAAGGCAACAATTAGGGTTTTTTTAGTTTTCCTAGTAGGGATAGGAAAGTAGTTAGGAGGCCTATATATATGGCTTGGCCGGCCACCCTTATGGAGGATATATTGAATTCAGATTTTTTTGGAGTGAAAACTCTATTTGAGTTTCTCCAAGAATTCTCTCTTGAGTTTTCTTTAGAAGTAGTTTTAACAATTTTTTTATTGTGAGAGCCATCTTCAACCTTCTTATTGCCATTGTTCTTCATTGGAGGGGAGATTAGAGCCATTTGAAGGGAGTTGTGAAATCTTTATCGATTTCAAGGCTTCTTAGGACTTTATCTTTATTTCTTGCTGTCATTCTTTCTTTTAAATTCTGCTTGTGTCGTTTTCTTTATCTAACTTATTTCAATTCTTTTATTGTGTTTCCAGCCAACTTCAACCTTAAAGAAATCGATCAGCATTCTTCTTGGCAGCAAGAAAACGTTCTTCAATCATCCTTTTCCTTTGATCTTGCCGTCCAAACAACCTATCCTCATTCTATTTCAATTTTTGGGTTGTTGTGATCTGTTGCGTTTTAATTTTCTGTTTCGTGTTCAATTGATAGATTCGGCAGATTGGAGTCTTTTTTGGGGTTCAATTACGTGTTCTTGATTCTCAAGAATCCTTATTAATACTTATTTCGAGTCTCAATTTGATTCTTTGCTGATTTGGGGATTTTATTTCAGATCTGGAAATTCAGAGATCTAATCTTTTATTTTTTTCTGTTTCGTTTCAGATCTGATTGTTTCGAACTTTCGTAGGTGTTTCTCGTGACTTGACAACTCGATCTTGGTCCGCGCGCAACCCTCTATCATTTAGCTCGAACTTGGCTATCAGGTCGAGTATAGGGTGTTACAATTTTGGTCTTTCCTCCATCAAATCACTAACAATGGCTTTCTCTTATTGGAATAATAACAAATTTATCCCTCCAATGTTTATAGATTCTATCAATTTAGTTCTAAAGCTAAAAAGTTTCAACAAATTTAGCCCTCAACTTTACACATTCTGTAATACCCCTTACTCGTATTGTCGCTGGAATAGGGTACGAGGCATTACCAGATTTTACCGAATTAATTTTCCGTTATTACGGTTAAATACTATTCATTTATGGAAACATATCATGACGTCCCTTGGATAGGCCTCCGAAGCCTAAAACATACATCGGGACTAAACCGAAATTAAATCGAAACCATAAGAAAATTCTTTTATGAACTCAATATAACCCCTTTATAAATTTCTAATATTCCCTGCAATTTTAAACCGAGACTAATCTAAACCAACCAATCCATTTCAACATATTTTCAAGATTGATTCAAACATATCCATAAGATAACCTCATCACATACCAAAACCAAGATTTGTTAGCCATACCAATGACTAACCTTACATTCATTTCACATTAACATTTACTTTATTAGCTTATACATGCCATTGATTTCCAAAATAAAGTTTCTTTATATACCGAGATCTTGAGGTTGATAATGTGATGCGTCTCTAATCAAATCCGACCTCCGAGCTCTTAACACTACAAAAAAGGGGAAAAGGAAACAGGGTAAGCACTTTGTGCTTAGTAAGCTCATGTAACAAGAATTATACTTACCTAATATTTCAACACAATGCAATAAACATTCATACATCCATTCAATGCATTATTTCCCTTACATGCACAAACTCAACGTTCAAGTTAGTTCAATAATTTTCATGTATCAATAATTTATATACCATGATTTGATCAGCTCATCAATACCATGATTTCCATTCCCTTGTTATTTTTCCATATTTATCCAGTTGAACTTCTCAGAATTTTGATGGATTTTTAGGGGTACACTTTAGTGTACAGATCCGGGTCCGTCAATTCATATTCATGTGCACACATTTTCATTTCAGAGAGCACACTCCCGCGAACCTCATCCTTACAGCGGGATTACTAGTCCAGGCTAAATCCCCTGTAATATAAACTCATAGAGTATTGTCGGGATTACCAGTCCAGGCTAAATCCCCTGCAATGACAATTACTCTAATGAGCTTGGATCTGAATTACCAGTCCAGACTAAATTCAGACCCTAATTCAGATTACCCGTCCGGGCTAAATCCACTTTCCACATATTCTTCGAGAGGATTATATCAGGATAGGATATACAATAAACATCCAAATCATATTCATATCAAGAAAAATATATTTTAAGCATTTAAGAATATAATTCAAGTTACATGAACTTACCTCGATACTTGTTCGTATGCAAAAATCTACTAAATCCCGAACTTTTCTTTTCCTCGATCTAGCTTCGTATTTGAATTTTTTGGATTTAAAGAAATAAATTTAATCATTAATTTAATACATTTCATGTTCATATGTAACATTCTCTCTAATTCCATTATTATTTATAATTCATTCAGAGCTTTCTCCTTGAGTCATAGTCACTAAATTATTTATATTTTGAGCTACGGAACTCCAAATTAAGACTTGCTAATTTTTCCTGAAACTAGACTCATATATCTTCTTACCATAAAATTTTTAGAATTTTTGGTTTAGCTAATAAGTACAGTTTATTCTTTAAAGTCATCCCTATTTTGCTGTCTGGCAGTTTTGACCCTTCTTCACTAAAAATTAATTATCTCCTTGTACAGGATTCGGATGATATTCTCGTTTGTTTCTTTTGAAAATAGAATCATTAAGGATTTTAAAAATACAAATTTAAGACCCTAATTATTTTTCTCTAATTTTTGATGATTTTCTAAAGTCAAAACATTGGAACCTAAAATGATTCTGATCTTGTCTCACAAAACCTATTATATCTCATGATTTACAATTCTATTACTTACACAGCTTCTTCTATAAGAAACTAGACTTAATAATATTTAATTTCATATTTTATTCATCCTCTAATTCGACTTTTACAATTTTTGGTGATTTTTCAAAGTTATACTATTGCCACTATCCAAAACTGTTTTAGTGCCAAGTGTTGATTTCCATTTTACCCCAAATTTCACAATTCATACAATTCAGTCCTTGCTCAATTAACCCCTCAATTAAGCTAATTTTTCTCAATTAATACTTTACCTAGACATTATCAGTTATTTCACAACTATTGAAATTCATAATTTCCACATAAAACCCTAACTTCAAACTCTTTTACAATTAGGTCTCAAACATTCACTTTCTATTCAATTCTTTCAATAAAATCGGCATATAAACAATTTAAAGCTCTAATTGCATGCTAAATCATCATATACTTCCAGCACATATTCATAGAAACTTTTAATTTCATTCATAAAATCTAAAACTAATGAATTCAACAAGTGGACCTAGTTGTAAAAGTCACAAAAACACAGAAATTTCAAGAAATAATCAAGAATTGAACTTACTTGCAGTAAAAATATGAAAAACCAGCTTAAGGAAACCTTCTATGGTGTTTTTTCTGATGAGAATGCATAAAAATAAAGGGAAATCTAGATAATTTCACTTTAATCCTAACTTTATTAAGTAAAATTTGCAATATTCCCATTTTACCCTTAATTCTCCTTATTTTCTTGCTGATTTCATGCCCTTGCCATCCAGCCCAAATAGACCTTGGGTCTATTTGGCTTTTAAGCCCTCTTTCTTTTATCATTTAAGCTATTTAATCAATTCCCATAATTTTTCATTTGTTACAATTTAGTCCTTTTTGTTCAATTAACAATCGAAACTTTAAAATTTCTTGATGAAACTTTAATACTAACTTATTAACACTCCATAAATATTTTTAAAAATATTTATGGCTGAATTAAAAATCTATGAGGTCTCGATACCTCGTTTTCGATTCTAATTATTTTAATATTTATTTTTAATACACTATTCACTATTTCAAAAATTTTCCTAACTTCACATTTAACTTATACTCACTAAATTAATAATATTTTCTACTCACTTGTCGGATTTAGTGATCTCGAATTACCGTTCCGACACCACTGAAAATTCAGGCCATTACAACTCTCCCCCCTTAAATATTTTCGTCCTTGAAAATCTTACCAGTAAAGAGGTTCGGGTATTATTTCCTCATTGCTTCCTCCGGTTCCCATGTTTCTTCTTCAATCCCATGCTTTTTCCATAGTATTTTTACCAAATTTATCTTTTTATTTCTAAGCTCATTTGTTTCCCGTGCCAATATTTTGACCGGTTCTTCACTGTAAGTCATATCCAGCTGAATCTCCACTTCTGTTAGAGAAATAACATGTGAAGGATCTGATCGATACCATCGTAGCATAGACACATGAAAAACATTATGAATTCTATCGAGTTCCTGTGGTAATGCCAATCGATAAGCGACCGGTCCAATTCTTTCTATGATTTCATATGGCCCGATAAATCTTGGACTCAATTTACCCTTTCGACCGAACCGGAGAACTTTCTTCCAAAGAGACACTTTTAGGAATACCTTATCACCCACCTGAAATTCAATCTCTTTTCATTTAAGATCGGCATATGACTTCTGACAATCGAAAGCTGCTTTTAGACTATCCCGAATCACCTTTACTTTTTCTTCTGTTTCTCAGATCAAATCAACTTCATGTATCTTCTTTTCATTGAGCTCTGTCCAATATAACGATGTTCTACATTTTCTACCATACAAAGCTTCATACGGAGCCATTTTAATACTGGACTGATAACTGTTATTGTAAGCGAATTCAATCAAAGGTAGATACCTCTCCCAATTACCTTCAAACTCTAATATACAACATCGGAGCATATCTTTTAATACCTGAATTACACGCTCAGATTGACCATCTATCTGAGGACGAAATGCAGTGTTGAAATGCAACTGAGTACCCAAGGCTTCTAACAATTTGTCCCAGAAACGAGACGTAAATCGGGGATCTCTATCTAATATAATGGAGACAGGCACTCCATGTAGCCTGACAATCTTAGATATGTACAATTCAGCCAATTTATCTAAAGAATAATCCATACGTACCGAAATAAAGTACGTTGACTTTGTCAATCGGTCAATAATCACCCAAATGATATCTTTCTTGTTCGGAGACAACGGTAACCTAGATACAAAATCCATAGTGATCCTTTCCCATTTCAATTCCTGTATAGTGATTGGCTGAAGTAACCCTGAAGGTTCCTGATGTTCAGCTTTAACCTGTTGACATATTAGACATCTTGATACAAACTCAGAAATATCATGTTTCATACCTGACCACCAGTACATCTTCTTCAAATCATTATACATTTTATTACCTCACGGATGTACGGACATAATACCACTGTGTGCCTTGTGTATAATCTTCTGTACAAGCTCTGAATTCTTCGATACACGTACTCTGCCTCTGAATAATAAACAACCATCAGTCCCAATCAGAAATTTTAAATCATTACCTGACTCACATTGTACCCGTTTAGCCTGTAGCTTCTCATCATTTTTCTGAGCTTTATATATTTGTTGTAGAAATGTTGTTTTAACTCTCAACTCAGCTACGACTGAACCATCATCAACCAAAGACAATCGGGCATTCATAGCTCGCAAAGCAAACAAAGGTTTTCGACTTAAAGCATCAACAACAACATTAGCTTTACCCGGATGGTAATCAATAATCAAATCATAGTCCTTTATCAATTCAAGCCACCTACGCTGTCTCAAATTCAAATATTTCCTTGTCATCAAATATTTTAGATATTTATGATCAGTATAAATATGACATTTCTCACCACACAAGTAATGCCGCCATATTTTTAATGCAAATACAATAGCAGCTAATTCAAGATCATGCACCAGGTAATTTCTTTCATGTGGCTTAAATTGCCTCGAAGCATAGACTATAACTTTACTTTCTTGCATCAAGACACAACCTAAACCATTTAATGATGCATCACTATAAATAATAAATTCTTTACTCTGTTCAGGTTGTACCAACACAGGTGGTTTCGTCAACAAATCTTTCAATCGGTCGAAACTCTGCTGGCATTCATTAGTCCACTCGAATTTAACATCTTTTTGTAATAAACAGGTCATTGGAGAAGCTATCATAGAGAACCCCTATACAAATCTCCAATAATAACCAGCTAAACCCAAGAAACTTCTAACTTCAGATACATTTTTCGGTGGACTCCAATTGACAATAGCTGAGATTTTACTCGGATCTACCCTGATGCCTTCTACGGATACAATATGTGTAACACCCCTTACCCGTATTCCTTACCGGAACAGAGTATGAGGTATTACTAAATTTTTAAAAATTTTCGACAGCATTTCTACTTATTTTTGCTTAAACCTCCTGCAAATTTAGAACACATTCCAATATACCAACCAATTTCATTTGTATAAACACACATATAGTTTAACTATTAATAAACACTACATTTAAAAAGGGAACCATAACATATATTTACATGATGATCCCACATTACATAAAGTGTCTATACATGCCATAAAATTTCGGAACACTAGTAGTAAAATACCCCAAATGTGAAGGATAGTGTAGATGATTGTCTGACTTCGTTCCAATTTCCGAGTTGTTGGAAGTCACTATAACCAAGAGAAAAATAAAATCGAGTAAGCATATAGCTTAGTAAGTAAACACATGATAAATAAGTAATTACTCCCATAACTACACCAAAATATAAACTTATTCATGAATAACTTTATTGTTTAGGCAATTTCCAGCAAGCTGTTTTTCTGCGTCATAGTCGCTAATTTATTTTTATCTGGAGCTACAGGGCTCCAAATTGAGTTCCGTAAATTTTCCCTGAAACTAGACTCATATACCATTCTGCCATAAAATTTCCAGAATTTTTAACCCAGCCAATTAGTACAGTTTATTCATTAAACCTTCCCCTGTTTCACTGCCCAACGGTTCTGACCCTTCCTCACTAAAATTTACTTAACTCTCTGTACAAAATTTGAAAAATGGGTTTTCTTGTTTCTAATAAAAATAGACTCAATAAGGATTCCAGGGATATAAATTTCATGCCATAATTATTATTTTTTTACAATTTTTGGTAATTTTCCAAAGTTAGAACAGGGGATCTCGAAATCAATCCAGCCCTGTTTTAGTAAAATTCAGATATCTCCAAAAATAAAACTCTTTTGCTTATTCTATTTCTTTCATATGAAAACAGACACATCCAGCTTCAATTTCATATATTATTCAGCTTCCCATTCATTTTCCACCATTTATAGTGATTTTTCAAAGTTACCCAACTACTGTTATTCAACACAGTTTATAATTAAATCGTTCCTTTTTCGTTTTTGATATTTTCTCCCATCTCATACATGGATCGATTTAGTGTCCAACTCAATATTTACCCCATAAAATTTTCCACCATATGGCAATATTCACCTTCCACACTTTTTCGTTGAA
Source organism: Gossypium hirsutum (assembly GCF_007990345.1). Taxonomy (NCBI): domain Eukaryota; kingdom Viridiplantae; phylum Streptophyta; class Magnoliopsida; order Malvales; family Malvaceae; genus Gossypium; species Gossypium hirsutum. Next base: position 38,060,515 of record NC_053445.1, on the reverse strand, counting down.
CACTCGGAATGTTAACCGTTATTGGTGGATCTCGCACTTAGCACCACCACTGAATCGGGGAATCAGCACTTAGCAACCCCTCGGGGGAATCAGCACATAGCAACCCCCTTTTCATTTCAAAGATACGGTGGATATCGCACTTAGCACCACCAATGAACCGGGGAATCAGCACTTAGCAACCCCTTGGGGGAATCAGCACATAGCAACCCCCTTTTCACATTTCAAAGATATGGTGGATCACGCACATAGCACCACCAATGAACCGGGGAATCAGCACTTAGCAACCCCTCGGGGGAATCAGCACATAGCAACCCCCTTTCACATTTAAAAATACGGTGGACTCAGCACTTAGCAACCACCAATAAGTAGGGGAATCAGCACTTAGCAACCCCTCTATATGTAATATGCTCCGGCCTATTCCGAGTGTCCAACTAGAAACCGTATTTTGCAACCCTTACCACCTTTCCCGATTTAACAACATTTTTGGAATCTTGCCAAACACTTATTTTAATTTCAAATAAATCTCAACACATGTCAAATAATATCAAAATAATACATTAAGTCACGTGTTTACTTACCTCGGTGCAAAATATCGTAATTTTGCACTTCACTCCACTATCTTTTCTTTTCCTCGTTTGAGATAATCTTCACGTCTTTCTTGATCTATAATAGCAAATTTAACTCATTTAATGTTCAAATTCATTAAAATAATCCACCACCCAAATTTTTGAAAAATTACAATTTTGCCCCCAAACTTTTGCATAATTACACTTTTGTCCCCAAGCTCGGAAATTAAACTTCATCACTTATTCTTAGGTTTTATGACATGCTGAACATTTTTCCCTTCTATGGCAACATCAAATTCTCACTCTAACATACACTTATGAACAATAATTATTTTTACCGATTATGCCTATTTACCCGTTTTCGCTTAAAATCGCTTAGCAAAAGTTGTTTAACATAATTTATAGCTTCATATTCCACCATAAAACAGCAAAATAAACACATTTCACCTATGGGTATTTTTCCAAATATGAGCCCTAACACGAATTATTGCTAGAATAAGCTAAACCGAGTTACGAGGATTCCAAAAATGCGAAGAACATTAAAAACGGGGCTAGGATGCACTTACTATGAGCTTGAGAAAGCAAAGAAACCTTAGCTATGGCTTCCTTCAAATTTCGGCAGCAACTAATGAGGAAGATGATGATTTTTGTCATCTTTTTCCCATTTTAGTTTTTTTATTACCAAATGACTAATATGCCCCCACTTAAAAAAAATCTATTTCTCTCATTTCTTATGTCTATTTTTGTCCATCAACTAACTAATGGTCTAATTACCACATAAAGACCTCCAATTTAAAATTTCATAACAATTAGACACCTCTAAGATGTAGAACTCAACTTTTGCACTATTTACAATTTAGTCCTTTTGACTAAATTGAGTGCCCAAACGTCGAAATTTTCGAATGAAATTTTTACGAAAATTTTCCGTGAAATTGTAGATCATAAAAATATAATAATAACCATATTTCCCCTCGTCGGATTTGTGGTCCCGAAACCACTATTCCGACTAGGCCCAGAATCGGGCTGTTACAACTCTCCCCCCCTTAGGGATTTTCGTCCCCGAAAATCTTACCGGAAAAGAGGTTTGGGTACTGTTTCCTCATAATTTCCTCCGGTTCCCACGTAGCCTCTTCCATTCCATGTTTTTGCCACAACACTTTCACTAAGGCTACACTTTTATTTCTTAACTGTTTGACCTCCCGAGCCAAAATCTTTATGGGTTCTTCTTCATAAGTCATATCTGGTCGAACCTCAATCTCTGTAGGGGAAACTATATGTGAAGGATCCGAACGGTAACGTCGCAACATCGACACATGAAATACATTATGTATCTTTTCCAACTCTGGCGGTAAAGCTAACCGATATGCTACAGGGCCAACTCTCTCGGTAACTTCATATGGTCCAATAAAACGTGGACTTAGTTTGCCTTTACGACCAAATCTCAGAATCTTCTTCCATGGAGACACCTTCAAGAACACCTTATCACCTACTTGAAACTCAATTTCTTTTCTCTTTAAATCCGCATACGACTTTTGCCGATCTGAGGCAGCCTTTAAACAGTCACGAATTATTTTCACCTTTTCTTCAGTTTCTTTCACCAAGTCGACTCCATGAATCCGGTTCTCACCGAGCTCAGTCCAATATAAAGGAGTTCTACACTTACGCCCATATAATGCTTCATACGGTGCCATTCGTATACTTGACTGATAGCTATTGTTATAAGCAAATTCAACCAATGGTAGATATTTCTCCCAACTGCCTTTCAATTCTAAAATACAACACCGGAGCATATCTTCAAGAATTTGAATCACTCTTTCCGATTGCCCGTCAGTTTGCGGATGAAACGCAGTACTGAAATTCAATTTTGTACCCAAGGCTTCCTGCAACTTTATCCAAAACCTCGAAGTAAATCTCGGATCTCTATCCGATATAATAGATTTAGGCACCCCATGTAATCTCACTATTTCAGCAACATATAATTCTGCCAACCTGTCAAGTGAGTAATCAATGCGTATCGGAATAAAATGAGCCGACTTTGTCAATCTATCAACAATTACCCAAATAGCATCTTTCTTCTTTGGAGTTAAAGGCAATCCTGTCACAAAATCCATCGTAATACTATCCCACTTCCACTCTGGAATCGTTATCGGTTGAAGTAAACCCGATGGCACTTGATGCTCAGCCTTCACTTGTTGACAGATTAAACATTTTGTTACAAATTCCGAGATATCCTTTTTCATGCCCGGCCACCAATACAACTTCCTCAAATCATTGTACATTTTCACACTACCCGGATGGACTGATAAATCACCACTGTGTGCCTCACCTAAAATAGTCCGAATTAGCTCATCATTTCTCGGTACACATATTCTGTCCCTGAACATCAGGCAATCATCTGAACCAATTTGAAAATCTGAGTCAACACCTACTTCACACTGAGCTCTCTTGGCTTGCAATTTACTGTCATTCTTTTGAGATTCCCGAATTTGCTGAAGAAATAACGGTCTAGCTCTCAATTCAACCAACATTGAGCCATCATCAGATAAAGTTAACATCGTACCCATAGCTCTCAAAGCAAATAAAGATTTTCTGCTCAAGGCATCAGCAACCACATTAGCTTTCCCGGGGTGATAATCAATCACTAGCTCATAGTCTTTGATTAGCTCGAGCCATCTTCGTTGCCGCAAATTCAAGTCTTTTTGACTCATCAAATATTTCAAACTCTTATGATCAGTGAAGATTCGGCACTTTTCACCATACAAATAATGACGCCAAATTTTTAAAGCAAAAACAATAGCAGCCAATTCTAAATCATGCGTCGGATAATTCTTCTCATGCGGTTTCAACTGTCTCGAAGCATAAGCTATTACTTTGCCCTCTTGCATTAACACACACCCAAGGCCATTCAACGATGCATCACTGTAAATTACAAACTCCTTCCCGGACTCAGGTTGCACCAACACTGGCGCCTCAGTCAATAATGCCTTCAACTTTTCAAAACTCTGTTGACATTTATCGGTCCATTCAAACTTGACATTCTTCTGCAGTAACTTAGTCATAGGAGAAGCAATCATCGAAAATCCCTTGACAAAGCGTCTGTAATACCCAGCTAAGCCCAGAAAGCTTCTAACTTCTGTCACATTCTTTGGTGGCTCCCAATCAACAATTGCTGAAATTTTGCTTGGATCAACCCGAATACCTTCACTTGAAACTATATGTCCCAAGAATCCAACCTCACGAAGCCAAAACTCACTTTTGCTGAATTTAGCATACAATTTCTTTTCTTTCAGAATCTGCAACACAGTTCTTAAATGTTCTGCATGCTCAGATTCATCCCGAGAATAGATTAAAATATCATCTATGAACACCACCACGAACTTATCCAAGTACGGCCGAAAAATTCGGTTCATCAAGTCCATAAAAATAGCTGGAGCATTTGTTAACCCAAAAGGCATTACCAGAAATTCATAGTGTCCATACCTTGTTCTAAAGGCGGTTTTCGGCACATCAGACTCTTTAACTCTTAACTGATAGTAACCAGACCTCAAATCAATCTTAGAAAACACTGTTGCCCCTTTTAATTGATCAAATAAATCATCAATTCTCGGTAAAGGATACTTGTTCTTTATAGTCACCTTGTTGAGCTGACGATAGTCAATACAAAGTCTCATAGAGCCGTCCTTTTTTTTCACAAATAACACAGGAGCACCCCAAGGAGAAAAACTCGGTCTCACAAATCCTTTATCTGTCAACTCTTGTAACTGAGCTTTTAATTCCTTCAACTCAGTCGGAGCCATTCGATACGGTGCAATAGAAATCGGTGCAGTACCAGGTAACAGATCAATAGAAAACTCAACTTCTCTAATCGGAGGTAACCCAGGCAATTCCTCTGGAAATACATCTGGAAATTCACAGACTACCGGCACTGATTCAAGCTTCGACCCAGTTATATCAGTATTCAACACATAAGCAAGATAAACTTCACATCCCTTTCTCAAGTATTTCTGAGCAGACATGTGCGAAATCACCATAGGCAACTTATTCGGCTCCTCTGTTTCAATCCGGAGAATTTCACCATTTTCACACTTTAATTCAAGAATTTTCTGTCTACAATTTACCTTGGCATCATGCAATATCAACCAATCCATCCCCAAAATAACATCAAACTCATCAAATGGTAACAACATCAAATTAGCCGGGAAACAGTGACCTTGAATCATCAGGGGACAATTCTTGCAAACCTTATCGACTAAGACATATTTGCCTAAAGGATTTGATACTTTAACTACAAATTCAGTGTTTTCAACAGGCAATTTCTTACTAGACACCAAATTCATGCATATATATGAATGAGTAGAGCCGGGATCAATCAAAGCAATAACATCAATATCATTAAGAGAAAATGTACCAGTAATCACATCGGGAGATGAGGCATCCTCTCGAGCGCGTATAGCTTAAGTCCTGGCAGGCGCTCTAGTTTCTGATCCTCCAGCTGCATCTTTTATCACACTCTTACCACTGGCTTTGCTTCCCACATTTCTCGGTGGTCTGCCTCTACTGACAACATCACCCGATCCAGCTCTTTGTAATCTTTCTTCTTCTATTCTCTCAGGGCAGTCTTTTACATAATGCTCTTGGGAACCACATCTGAAACAAGCTCGTTTAAATCCCCAACACTCACCAGTATGTCGCCTGCCACACTGTTGACATTCAGGTCTGGTGTTTCCTACATTACCCACACTTGCCACTGAGGTAGCTCGAGTTGTAATTCCGGAATATGACCTCCCTCGGTCTCTGCGTGAATACCCAACTGAACCGGTTGGTCGTGGATCCATCCCTTTAAACTTCTTCGGGTGAGATTGAAATGTTCTGCCCATTGACCTCTTCCTTACATCTCGAGCTTCCATCTCTGCCCTTCTCTTTTCTCTACTCAGCTCTTCAGCTTTGCAAGCACGATCAACTAATACCACAAATTCTTTTAACTCTAAAATTCCAACATGTAATCTGATGTCTTCATTTAGCCCCTCTTCAAATCTTTTACACATAATAGCCTCCGTAGGCACACATTCCTGGGCATATTTACTAAGCCGAACAAACTCCCGTTCATATTCTGCTACGGACATTCGGCCCTGTTTCAACCCAAGAAACTCTTTGCGTTTTTGATCAATAAATCGTTGGCTTACATATTTCTTTCTAAATTCTTCCTGAAAGAAGTCCCAAGTAACTCTTTCTTTTGGAACCACCGTTATTAATGTTTTCCACCAACGGTATGTCGAATCCTTCAATAAAGACACAGCACATTTCAAACATTCTTCAGGGGTGCAAGATAATTCATCAAATACCCGAATAGTATTTTCAAGCCAAAACTCGGCTTTTTCCGGATCATCATCAACATTGGCCCTGAAATCTTCAGCCCCATGCTTTCGAATTCTATCAACGGGTGGTTTACTTGATCTCACCAATTCAGCACTTCGTGGAGCTACGGGGACCGGTGGAGGAATAGGAGGGGGTGGAGGAGGAGGAACATTCGGATTTACACGGACATATTTTATATACCAATCACTCATCATTCGGAGGAAGGCTTCTCGAGCCTCATCCTGTCCATGTGTCTCATGTCTACTCTCTTCATGCGCGGTCCCTTGCGCGAGAGCCGGCGCGTTACTTTCAACATCATCTGCCACACTTCGATCAGGATCCATTTACTATATAAAACAAAATTTTAAATTGTCAGAAATCATCACACTATCACAATAATTTTATGGCATGTATAGACTGACTTCCACACGTATTTTATTGGTCCGAGAACCGACTAAACCGTAGCTCTGATACCACTAAAATGTAACACCCCTTACCCGTATTCCTTACCGGAACAGAGTATGAGGTATTACTAAATTTTTAAAAATTTTCGACAGCATTTCTACTTATTTTTGCTTAAACCTCCTGCAAATTTAGAACACATTCCAATATACCAACCAATTTCATTTGTATAAACACACATATAGTTTAACTATTAATAAACACTACATTTAAAAAGGGAACCATAACATATATTTACATGATGATCCCACATTACATAAAGTGTCTATACATGCCATAAAATTTCGGAACACTAGTAGTAAAATACCCCAAATGTGAAGGATAGTGTAGATGATTGTCTGACTTCGTTCCAATTTCCGAGTTGTTGGAAGTCACTATAACCAAGAGAAAAATAAAATCGAGTAAGCATATAGCTTAGTAAGTAAACACATGATAAATAAGTAATTACTCCCATAACTACACCAAAATATAAACTTATTCATGAATAACTTTATTGTTTAGGCAATTTCCAGCAAGCTGTTTTTCTGCGTCATAGTCGCTAATTTATTTTTATCTGGAGCTACAGGGCTCCAAATTGAGTTCCGTAAATTTTCCCTGAAACTAGACTCATATACCATTCTGCCATAAAATTTCCAGAATTTTTAACCCAGCCAATTAGTACAGTTTATTCATTAAACCTTCCCCTGTTTCACTGCCCAACGGTTCTGACCCTTCCTCACTAAAATTTACTTAACTCTCTGTACAAAATTTGAAAAATGGGTTTTCTTGTTTCTAATAAAAATAGACTCAATAAGGATTCCAGGGATATAAATTTCATGCCATAATTATTATTTTTTTACAATTTTTGGTAATTTTCCAAAGTTAGAACAGGGGATCTCGAAATCAATCCAGCCCTGTTTTAGTAAAATTCAGATATCTCCAAAAATAAAACTCTTTTGCTTATTCTATTTCTTTCATATGAAAACAGACACATCCAGCTTCAATTTCATATATTATTCAGCTTCCCATTCATTTTCCACCATTTATAGTGATTTTTCAAAGTTACCCAACTGCTGTTATTCAACACAGTTTATAATTAAATCGTTCCTTTTTCGTTTTTGATATTTTCTCCCATCTCATACATGGATCGATTTAGTGTCCAACTCAATATTTACCCCATAAAATTTTCCACCATATGGCAATATTCACCTTCCACACTTTTTCGTTGAACACTCGGAATGTTAACCGTTATTGGTGGATCTCGCACTTAGCACCACCACTGAATCGGGGAATCAGCACTTAGCAACCCCTCGGGGGAATCAGCACATAGCAACCCCCTTTTCATTTCAAAGATACGGTGGATATCGCACTTAGCACCACCAATGAACCGGGGAATCAGCACTTAGCAACCCCTTGGGGGAATCAGCACATAGCAACCCCCTTTTCACATTTCAAAGATATGGTGGATCACGCACATAGCACCACCAATGAACCGGGGAATCAGCACTTAGCAACCCCTCGGGGGAATCAGCACATAGCAACCCCCTTTCACATTTAAAAATACGGTGGACTCAGCACTTAGCAACCACCAATAAGTAGGGGAATCAGCACTTAGCAACCCCTCTATATGTAATATGCTCCGGCCTATTCCGAGTGTCCAACTAGAAACCGTATTTTGCAACCCTTACCACCTTTCCCGATTTAACAACATTTTTGGAATCTTGCCAAACACTTATTTTAATTTCAAATAAATCTCAACACATGTCAAATAATATCAAAATAATACATTAAGTCACGTGTTTACTTACCTCGGTGCAAAATATCGTAATTTTGCACTTCACTCCACTATCTTTTCTTTTCCTCGTTTGAGATAATCTTCACGTCTTTCTTGATCTATAATAGCAAATTTAACTCATTTAATGTTCAAATTCATTAAAATAATCCACCACCCAAATTTTTGAAAAATTACAATTTTGCCCCCAAACTTTTGCATAATTACACTTTTGTCCCCAAGCTCGGAAATTAAACTTCATCACTTATTCTTAGGTTTTATGACATGCTGAACATTTTTCCCTTCTATGGCAACATCAAATTCTCACTCTAACATACACTTATGAACAATAATTATTTTTACCGATTATGCCTATTTACCCGTTTTCGCTTAAAATCGCTTAGCAAAAGTTGTTTAACATAATTTATAGCTTCATATTCCACCATAAAACAGCAAAATAAACACATTTCACCTATGGGTATTTTTCCAAATATGAGCCCTAACACGAATTATTGCTAGAATAAGCTAAACCGAGTTACGAGGATTCCAAAAATGCGAAGAACATTAAAAACGGGGCTAGGATGCACTTACTATGAGCTTGAGAAAGCAAAGAAACCTTAGCTATGGCTTCCTTCAAATTTCGGCAGCAACTAATGAGGAAGATGATGATTTTTGTCATCTTTTTCCCATTTTAGTTTTTTTATTACCAAATGACTAATATGCCCCCACTTAAAAAAAATCTATTTCTCTCATTTCTTATGTCTATTTTTGTCCATCAACTAACTAATGGTCTAATTACCACATAAAGACCTCCAATTTAAAATTTCATAACAATTAGACACCTCTAAGATGTAGAACTCAACTTTTGCACTATTTACAATTTAGTCCTTTTGACTAAATTGAGTGCCCAAACGTCGAAATTTTCGAATGAAATTTTTACGAAAATTTTCCGTGAAATTGTAGATCATAAAAATATAATAATAACCATATTTCCCCTCGTCGGATTTGTGGTCCCGAAACCACTATTCCGACTAGGCCCAGAATCGGGCTGTTACAATATGACCGAGAAAACCCACTTTTCGAAGATAAAATTCACATTTACTGAATTTAGCATATAGCTGCTTCTCTCGCAGAATTTGCAACACAATTCTCAAATGTTTTGCATGCTCATTTTTATCTCGGGAATAAACTAAGATATCATCAATAAAAACTACCATGAACCTGTCTAAATATAGTCTGAATATCCGATTCATCAGGTCCATAAATACTGCAGGTACATTAGTCAGCCCAAACAGCATAACAAGAAACTCATAATGCCGGTACCTAATTCTGAAAGTTATTTTCGATACATCTACTCATTGCTGCAATAACAATGATGCAAATTGAGCTAAAGCTCAATCAACTTTTTCTTTATCATTTGAGATGGTTTTTCAACTTTATAAATATTTGGCTCAATATATTATTCAGTGCTCAAGTTTGGTACTTTTTTTCTAATATGGTACTCATGTTTTTTTTGTCTATTGTGGTATTTATGGTACTTATGGTTTTTCAATGTGATGGTTTTTATTTTTTTTCATGGTACTTATGGCACTTAAAATCTTGCTTAATTTTAGTTTCTAATAGTGTTAACTTTTTAGTGTTTACTAAATATGAGTATAATATTGGACAAAAAAACACAAGTATCATATTGAAAAAAAAGTGTCAAAATTGGGTACCAAATGATATATTAAGTCATAATATTTAATGGTAGAATTATAAATAATTAATACATCATTAGTACTTGAGTATGGCTTCAATGTTCAACTTGGTACCTGAATTTTTTTTTCAACTAGGTACCTGAGTTTCTTTTTTTTCAATGTTCAATTTAGCTTCTAGACTAAATGGCATCATGTAGCCCAATGAATATTTGACAACTGTGCTCTAGTTAAAAAAAACACAAGTATTTAATTGGGACTAAAATACTCAAGTACTAATTTTGAACACTAAAGCTAAACTAAGTGTTTAATTAGAACCAAAAATAATTGAGTATCAAAGTGAATATTGAAATCAAACATATGTACCAAATTGATAATAATAAAAACCGGCTGCTAAATTGAACGTTGAAGCAAAATTAAGATATCAAAGAGTACATTAACCCAATTATAAAAGTACACTTGAAATAATTTCCGACCTGCCGGATTCGAACCAGCGACCTAAGGATTGCTCTGACACTTACCACTACAGTCCTCCGCTCTACCAACTGAGCTAAGGTCGGTTGCGTGTAACTTCTTAAATACTTTTTTAAATTATGTTTTAGGTTTTTATTGCTAATTTCTGCAGTTGAAAATAATATAAAATTAAAAAACTAATTGTAGCAAAAAGAATACTTTATATAATTAATTTACATACTACAATGATATCAGAGGAAGGTAGTTTTGAAATATACTTCTACGAAGTCGATTAGAAAATGGTGTTTTATTTTGGAATTATCTACATTAGTTGTTAAAATTCATATTTTTTTTCATTATTAATACTCTTAGTTGTCATATTAGATTCGAAAAACATTGATTAAATTTTTAAATTTCAAATTAAATACAACTCTTCGAATAACTCATTAATTGAATAGTTAACTACAATTATACCTACCGCTTGTGCAAAACCTTGTTGAAATTAGTGAGCAAAAAGTCTTCCATTTTCAATACTTGCATTAAGATATCCTTCTTCTTTTCTATTATTTTTATATTTTTTAATAATAAACTTCATTTGAATACACACAAAATTTCAAGTCATTAAAGTATAAACTAAAGTTGAAAGCAATGCTGATCCGAATATAAACAAGTACAAACCGGATAAACCCTGTCATGTTACCATCCCTAACTAGCTAGAATTCCGACGTGATATTTCTAAAAGATTATCAGCGGTCATGGTGTAATGAATGTAGTTCATTCAAACCCTACTATGCAAATCTTCTTTTTCCAGCAAAACCACAGCCATAACCATGCCCAAATAACTATTTTCCGCCATCATAGAGCATGTCCAATGAGCCAATCCAATATGCCACCACATTAGGGCCTTTTTTAACGATTAAAAATAAGATGGAAATTAACATTTTATGTTGATATGCAAAACAAAACTTCCAATGTCTCAAAATCACAACTCTAAGATTCCAACGACAAAACATAGCAGAAAATTTGTCCACATACAAAACTCTTAACACATGGGTAAATAACTCAAAAGATCCTGTTTGATGGGCCCATGGTACTCTTCAAGTAGAGGCACCTCACCTGCAATTAATACAAATTCATTAAGAAAGATGAACTTTATATGGAAGGAGTAACCAGGCAACCTAAACAAACAAACAAGCTAAGAAAACCTACATTTTGCCAGTTTTTCTTCAACAATGAAACCAGGAAATTGACACTCATTTGCACATTTTGGAAGATCTGCTTCTCCTCCATCGCAACATTCCCAACGGCAACTCCCATGCAAAGAACCTTCTTCAGCTGGAACTTAACCATCGCCTTGGTCTCATTCACTTTGGACTCTAGCGATTCCTGGTGAGTAACAAGGGTTGGGAATTTCCCTGCATTCATGCATAAAATCAGCCATGTAACATCTCAGCCCAAAAATCACAACAGACACAGGCAAATCCCATTAACTTAGCCTCCCCGGTATTGACTAAAATTTGCTGAAAACAGATGCAATACTTGCCTGCTTTGTTGAGACCAGGACCCAGGAGACGAGGGATCTGCTTGATGACAGATTCAGAAGCCAAAAAAGCATGATACTTCTTGGCAAGCTTTTTGACCAACTTTTTGTTCTTGTTTAGCTTCTTCAGTGCTTCAACATCCATATAATCCAAACCTATCTTCTCTGCCTGCAGTACAAATTAAACCATTTAAAACAACTAACATCAATGCACAAATCACAACTCAGAGGTAGACACTTCCACATAACTCCTACGCTTGCGTCCAGAAAACAAAGGACAGTTTCAAGCAATGTAAGCAAACAAAGCTTTATCAGAGAACACTGCAAAATTACCTCTTCAACATGCTGGGCATCTCCAAGCATGCAGATCTTCATTTTAGGGCGAGGAATGTGTGGCAACTTCACAGAACCACTGAAACGCTTGTCTTTTTGGGGATCATAGTTTTTCAACCCAATCTGGAGTTCAATAGTCTCAGTAAACTTACGCTGCTTCTCCTTGGACTGAGCTACAATGGTTGAAATAGCTTCTCTAAGGGCATCACTCTGAAGCTTACTGTAAATGACAACCAAAAATCTTTTAGGAAATAAAACTCTAAACAAGTCAACAGGAATCAACAACAAGCAACATAAACAACTCTTAATCATACAATGAACACCCAAATACTATGATTTGTTCAACTCAGTCTTCAGACAATAACAGAAACACCAACCATCACTGTAATCCAAATTCACAACTTACAAGGTTTATAGAGCCTAAGTTGAAATTTTCCAACATAAAGACATTGAATGGCACAAAACCAGTCTAATCAATTAGCCAAAACATAAAGTGTCGGCTAAGTGTGAAAACCTCTACCACTTAGCAACAAGACCATCTCCTATTTTCATAGATGAAAGTACGAAACAGGTCATCCTATAAAACACAAACGACTAAAAGGAGCCAAAACTCGTCTAGTTCAAGTACATTCAATATAAAACAAGATTAAAATCCTAATAAACAACTTAATAATGAAGAGGAATTTATCAGAAAAACAAACATGTATAAAATTGGGTAACTTAGATTCAACTTGTTACAAAGAAAACAAAGCATGACCAGATAACCCCAAAAGATAAAAATGAAAGGAAAATAAAACGACAGAATTTAAAAATTACCTCATCTCTGAATCTCTGTTCTTTCCACGAACAAAACTATAAAATTTACCTGTAAAACAAAGCTACCAAGTCATCCAGAAATGAACAAAAAAAAGGACGTATCAAAACTAGATCTAACAAGAAAAATGGAGTTGTTTAGGGATATAGAGTAACTACCAGAGAAGAGAAAACCCTAGCCGCACTATGAATTTTGTTGAGGAGAAATATATAGTATCAGCAAAAGTAATAAACGCTAACTAAGTATTGTAATTATATTGAAATTGGGCCAACGGAAAGTTTAAACCCAATTCATTCGGGCTTAGACTTTGGTTTGGATTCGGCCTACCCATATTACTGTCTTCAGCCCAAAATAGTGAATAACAGTTATTTATGCTTTTTCGGATTTTCTGCCCAGATGCATCAGACTTTGTATTTCGAGATGTTGTATGATACTTGAGTTAGGGAAAGAGTGTATTGCAATGGTGAAAGTAAGTAGGCTTTTTTGAAGACTAATAGTAAAGAAGGTGAAGATGAAGAAGAGGAAGACAGGTGATAATTTATACTTGGGTTTGGGGCTACCCAGGAGGTTGCTTGTTGCCTGCATGTGTATGGGAATGGTTGATGCTTTGTCCTAGCTCGATATGATTGGCAAAACTATGTGTATGGGAATGGTAGTCCTTGTCGATATGATTGGAAAATCTACCCCCAAAGTTATATAAAACCCTCTATGTTCCCACTTCAAAACATAAAAGGAGTTTTGGGCAAGAAAAAAAAATGAAGATAGCCACTTTTTCGAGTCCACAATTTCACTCCACCTTACTATAACAACCTTTAATTTTGTTTCAAGCATTTATTTAATTTTGAGAATATTAAGTAAGTATTTTTAGTTTTTAATAGATTTTTTATATTATATTAAGTATTGTTAATTTATATTAATTTATTGCTATTAATTTTTTACAAGTTTAAGGTTCAAAGATAGGCAACAAATTCTTTGTAACAATCTATTATAATGGAGAAATTTGTAACATTGAAGTTGGCACTATTTTTCAATCAAGACATCAAATAAGTAAGTGTTTCAATATAACTATCAAACTTGATGAACTAACGTCAAAGATCAATTCAAAAATTACAGCTCTATGGCGAGGGATGTTGCCTATACTGGTGTATAGATTTAAAACATTATCCAATCCTCTCATCTTAGCACACTTGAGCTTTATGATGATGATGATGTCGCGACTATGATATCAACCCATTTTTCAATCAAAAATGTTGCAATACGTTGAGTTGTATGATGCCAAACAAAGTTGCGTAGTAGGTGATATTTCAAGTCCATCCATGCTTGTCTTTAATATTTCTCTAGCTATACGTGAAATATACAAGGTCGAGACCCCATATGTAGAGTTACCATATGCACTAATAGGAAGATTGTCCATATGCAGGTTGGATCTTGACTCGAATGAAGCATTAGACAATCTATACTAGTATGTTGCACCATCAACATCGTTGATTCCTATTAATTTGAACATTGATGATGAGTGATGCGAACTTCTAGATGAAGATGAAGATATTAACGAATTTAGTGATCCCTAGATCGAAGGTGTTCCTAATGCCAACGTCGATGATGATGATGATGACAATTACACTAATGGCAACATTGTTGCAAACTTGCCAAAAGTTGAAGGAGGTTGTATCATTCTTTGTCTCCTTGAACCTCCATCCCACTTGCACAATATTGACATAAATGAAATTAAGGTATTGGAATTTCCAGAATATCCTAATATAGTGCCAAGCTATATAATGAGTTCAGTTGCAAATTTCAAAAATCTATATCTAAGGGCACAATTTCTATCAAATGATGTAGTTGTAGTAGCCATCAAGCACTATAACATTAAAGCTTGTGTTGATTACAAAACTGCAATATCTTCACTGACTTTGTAAGTTGGCAAGTGTTGGAAGTACGAGAATGGGTGTAATTGGAGAGTTAGAGCTAGGCTAAGGAAGAGGGCAAAAGTTTGGAAAATCTAAAAATAGAATAGACCCCACACATACACTTTTGCTTGGCTTTCATAGGATCATCAAAAAATATATTCAAACTTAATTTGTAGCTGCATTATGTCGTTGGTGAAGGTAAGCCCGACTATTCTAGTTGTTGTTTTGATCGCCGACATGCAACCTTAGTATAAGTACATCGTCAATTATCAAAAAGCGTGGTATGTGAAACAAAAGGTCATTTCTCGATTATATGAAGATTGAGATAAGTCTTACAACAAGTTGTTGTCATGGTTAGTGGCAATGAAACAATTTGCACCAAGTATTGTGGTCGAATTACAAACCCTCGATGCGTGTTATCCATCCAGTCAACTAGTAGAGGGCATGAAAATATTCCATCGATTAAGGCGTGGCCAATTTCTAAGCCCATTGTCCAAATAAACAGGACTTGGATGTATGGTAATTATACGGAAATCATTCTAATTGTTGTTGCGCAAGACATGAACTGAAACACCATTTTGATAGCATTTGTGATTGTGGAGAAAGAAAACATGGAGTCTTGGTATTTTTTTGACAAATCTATGATGATACGTTATTAACACTACAACATATGTATCAATTTGTGGCAAAATTTCTATGTGGCACTTAAAACAATGTCACAAATATATACCACAAATGTGATGGGAGCAATTAATCATCACACTTAATGGTTGATAGTATATATTATATGATAATCTCAACAAAATTCATAAATTTACGGTACTATATGTTTGGCACAAAAATTTACCTCTAAAAAATTTTGGTGGGAAATATTTTTGTGACATCTCAAGAAAATTGTAACGATTTTTCTTCATACCAATGTAAATTCTTTTTGTAACGAATTATTATTTATCTTTAAAAAAAGAAATATATTTAGTTATTAATAAGCATTCTTTGTAATAGTTTGATTTGTGTATTTAAATATACAAAATGTGACGTGTTATTTTTCATGGAAAATAGGTTTAGCGTGTTATTAATACGCTAATGTTTTTATTTGAATTGAAGTTCCAATACATTAAATATTAGAATAAATGAAAGCAATGCATGCCTGAACCATGTTAGATCAATTGGTTAAAAAAAACACACAATAAATCAAAATGGTCATATAATTGTAGCAAGTGCTCTAGAAGAGATCCATGACATAATTAATCATTAGAATTCTAGAAGAGAATTAGGTAAATGAAAGTAAAAATTGTGAAAATGAAGAGATCTCAATAAGTTATTGTTGAGTATGACTCATATTTCAGTCAAGTTTGATAAATAATCTTTTACTTAAACTCTATTTACTTGTTTCAATCAAATTCTAATTAGTCTAGATTATTTTATTATTATTTGACCTATGAATTTAGCCTATAAATAGACTCTTTTACAACCTTAAAAAATACATCCACTAGAGATTAGAACTCATAACACATTTAGAGAATTTTGTGTTTACGTTTTCAGGGTTCTTTGTTTTCGGGTTTTCAGGGTTTAGTTTTTATCTCCATCTTTTGTACTCTTCGGTCTTTTGCCATTATAGTAAAATTATCTTTTCCCATAGTTTTTTATCCTCTTTGAAGGATTTTTTCACGTTAAATTTGTGTGTTCAATTTCTCAATTTATTCTGCTATTTTTTTACTTGTTGCTTAATCGGGTCAATCCCAACAAGTGGTATCAGAGCTAGTTCAATTTACATAGATCAGCCCGTTCAGAGATGACAATAATAGGGTTTGAAATTGAGAAGTTCGATGGTGAGACAAATTTCAATTTGTGGCAAGTTCGGATGATGGCAATTCTAGTTCAAACCGGCTTAAAAAAGGTTGTTATCGGGAAAAAGCCTGATAATCTAAATTAAACAAAATGGGAAGAGCTTGATGAAAAGGTCTTGTCTGCAGTCCAGTTGTGCCTTGCGAATACGGTATTGTCGGAGGTATTGATAGAGAAGACCTCATCCGCCTTGTGGAAAAGGTTAGAGACTCTTTATACAACTAAGTCTCTGGCTAACCGTTTAGTGTTAAAACAACGTCTATTTACATTTCGCATGAACAAATGTGAGATTCTTAGATATCACATCAGTCAATTCATTACTCTTTTAAATGATTTAAAAAACATTGAGGTTCATATTGACGATGAAGATCAGGTCATGCTATTATTGTGCTCTTTACCTCTTCATACAAGTCTTTCAATGAGACCCTGATTTATGTAGAGACAAACTCTCGTTCGCAGATGTGAATGGTCATTTGTTAAGTATATACAAACTTGACAATGAGTTTGGTTTGTATAGTAAGGCAGATAGGCAAGCTTCCGTTTTGGTAGCATCAAAAAAACGTGACAATAGGTGTCGTTATTGTAAAAAATTAGGTCACGTCAAAGCAGATAGTTATAAACTGCAAAATAAAAGAGTTGCTGAGAGTAACGAGGAAGATGTAGCTGGTACTAATTTGGCCGATAAAAGTGGTGATGATTTTTTGTTTGTGTCAACGAGCGATAACTCCAAGCTCACGTCCGAATGGATCCTAGATTTGGGATATTCTTTTCATATGTGTCCCAATAAAGAATGGTTCTCCACAAACAGTTTGGTTGAAGGTGGAGTTGTACACATGGGAAACAATTCATCCAGTAAGGTATTGGTATTGGTACTGTTAAAATTAGGATGCACGACTGTAACAGTCCAGTTTAGACCCTAGTCGGACAGTGGTTTTGGGATCACAAATCTGAGTGAAAAAAATATTTTAAAAATATTTTTTGTGTTTATAGTATGTGAATTAAAATGTGTGAAAGTTTCGTGTGAAAATTCTATCGTTTGTGTGCTCAATGTGCAAAAAGGGGCTTAAATGCGTAAAATGCAAAAGTGACTTGCTATTTGTTAAAGTGTTTTATTGCTATGGTTTTTATTATGTGGGGCCCTTATGTTGTAATTTAGCCATTGATCATTGACATGGAAGGTAATGAACTTGAATTACGTGATTTTTATGTTTAATTATAAATGTTAAAAAGGTAAAATGGCTTTTATAATATATTAACTAAAATAAACATTAAAGAAACACATGCATATTCATTGTTTTTGCCGAAACTTAAAGAAAAAAAAGAATCATTTTCTTGTTTGAAGGTTCGGCTATCTCCAAGCTAGATTGAGGTATGTTTTGAGCTCAGTTTTTGATGATTTTTACGTTTTTGATATTGTTACTTTGTATATTACCTAGCCCATGTTTTAATTTTTGGAATTGATGATGATTTTGAGAAGTGTCATTGTTGATAATGTGATGAAATTATTGTTGATGATGAAAAATAAATATTTGATGATAGATTATTAAATTTTGTTAAGTAATTTTTGATAAAAATCCAAATTTGGGATTTATTTGTGAAAATGAAAAATTGAGGGGGTAAATGTGAAATAAATGAAATATGTGGGCTTATATGAGCTATAAGAGTATTCGACCAAACTAGGATATTGTTAAATCAGGTGTATTTTGTGTTTTGTGAAATAGGGACTAAATTGTGAACAATGTAAAATATTAGGGGCTAAAATGTAATTTGCCCATTTATGTGTTTTTGGAATAAATTTGAATGAAATGTGTTATTAAATAGCCAAATTTGAATTTATTAGATCAAGAAAAGAAGAAATCAGATTTGGATCGGGGGAAATCAAAAGTTGTCGAATAGTCGTCCGGGTCAGTTCGTCTTCGTCTGAGGTAAGTTCATACGTAAATAAATGTCGTTAAATTGAATTTATATGTATTATAAATGCTGAATTGAATTTTAATGGATATATGTGTAAATGCTGAATTATTTTATGCATGGGAGAATTAATTACGAGCTCGATTCAATCGAATTATGACGTCCGAAAGCCCCGTACGAACCATAGGAATAACTAGGATACACATGTCATGACACAGGATCCCGATAGGTGACTTTGCGTAAGACCATATCTGGGTCGTTGGCATCGATTTGAGATTTACGTGTAAGACCATGTCTGGGATATCGGCATCGTATATGATTTCTTGTAAGACCCTGTCTGGGACAGTGGCATCGATATTTGATTACATGTAAGGCTACATCTTAGACGTTGGCATTGTACGAGTTTTTCGAGTTACCTGAGTATCCTATTTGATTCCGAACGGTTCATCGGGCAATGGTACGGTAAAACCGAACTTGAGTTCGAATTAAACGATTCAGGTATGTTTAAGTTTATATAAAGTTTGATAATGAAGGTAGGTGTTGTTGTATAATATGATGTGGTGAACTAAGTGTTTAAATGTGATTATAAATACATGTATTTGAGATTGGGAGTAATCAGCCTACTTGAAATAATCAAATTAATGTTCATTTGATAATTTAATTACCTATGACTTACTAAGTTATTTAAGTTTACTGTGTATTTGTTCTTTCAATGTTTTATAGATTTTAGAAGCTAGTTACGAGCTCGGGGATCATCAAGGAAGTCTGTCACACTATCGACCTCTATCTCGGTATTTTGAAAGTTCGAAATTTTGAACATATGGCATGTATAGGCTAGTATTTGTTTTGGTTGAATTTTGAAATTGTGTATATATATAAAGCCATGCGAAAATAGATTGAGATAATGTTTATGGTTGAGTATTTTCGGTCATGATATAAGTTTGCTTTGATACGTATGTTCATGAAATCATGAATGGTATTTTGATTTTTATGGTTTGATTGAATATAACATGAATTACTTATAAATTAACTAATGTTGATATATGCTTGTGATGGATGATTATATAATTCAGTTCAATAAGAAACGAATGTGTTACTTGATTGTTTTGATAAATTGTTTTGGTGTGGTTTCAAATGCTATGTGATAATTTTGCTATGATTTATGAAATTAGTATTTGGTTTGGCCAATTATTGACTTATAAATAGAGTGATAATTAGTAAATAATGCATATTCATGTTCGACTAAAGAAAGGTAAATTGAATATATACATATATATACATATATGTATATGTCTATGATAAGGTCAATTTCGGTTTGGATATCTTGAATAGGTTTGTGATGATATATATATGCATAAAAATGTGTTTGAATCGTTAGATATTTAAGTTCATATTAGGGTGACACATAACGATTATAGTTAAAGTGTTATGTATGGAATATATTTGGTTGACTAAATATTTATATGTAATTAATTGATTGGTTATATAAGTATATTTTAGGCATGTCAAGTAGGTGAACTTTTAATTATTATTTGTGCTCAAAATGATTCCAATTTGACATGGTCATATGCGCATAATCATGTGATAAGAGAAGATGTATATTTGGCTTCGGAATGATGCTTGATTATTATGCTAGCCTATTAGTCCATGAGATGAATGGTTAAGTGTACGTGGGTTGGCTTAGTGAATGAATTTGTAACTTGAATGTACTAAGATTTGAATTATGCATTTTCTTTAAATGGTTCATATCAATTAAGTAAAATACGCATATGACTTTGATGTTTAAAATTTTATGTTTGACCATTTAGTGAAATTGCTTATGCCGAATGTATGTTTGGAGATATGCTCAATATATATTTTATATTGTTATAAGATTGAAAGAAAATTTTAGTATGCGAACGATATGAGAATAGTAGTATTAAGCTTCGATATTTGAATAAGATAAGAGTATTGATGTGATTGATTTACAAACTTGAAATGCAAAGACTACCTATTTTGAGTTGTGTTGTAACACCCCAAACCCAGCTTAGGAGTTATGGCCGAATCTGGCGGTATCACATTGAGGTGTTTAGCAAAAATTGAACTCGTTGGTAAAAATTCGTTTCTAGGTTTAAAAACCCCTTTATTATTATTTAACAAATCATCTAGTCAAAAACGTTTACCTTGTTATCTGCTATTGTTATAAAAGGTTGATCAAAAATCGTGGAAGCTTTTGAAAACTCTAATGTTTAAATTTCGTGTCTTTGAAAACAATAATTATTTTGAAAATTCGTCTTCTGCTAAACTAGAGTTTAAAATAAGTAAGCAAAAGCCCAATTAAAAATTTAAACAAACATAAATGACCTTATTACATAAACAAAACCCAATACAAACTTTAATTTTAAATAAAAGCAAGTGTAGCACAGCTGCAGTTATGTGGCCACCTCCGAGTCCCTCGCAGCACCAAATCGCCTATGATTGAGGATTACTTGCACGGTTAAAAGGAAAAAGTGAGTTTACGAAACTCAGTGTGTAATCCCCTATCAGTCAATCAGTATACAACAAGCAGTACAGTCTAGGCCTGAGCCCTATTCAGTAACAGTACAGTGTGGGCCTTAGCCCAATACAGTAAGTAATATCATTAATCGATGCAGTAACAGTACAATATCATTAATTAGTGCAGATATGCAGTTAGAAATCCTATCCAATCCAGCCTCTACACACCACTCTGTCCTGCCAAACACACTATGTGGGGATAAAATCGACCCACCCAGCCAGACATACTAAGATTAGCACCGGTTATGGCACTAAATAGTATTGCAGCAAAGCTGCCAGTAAAATAAACGGCATATAGCCATTAGTAGATCCACAGTCGTCTTGGGAGACCCATGCAACCTTATTAGTACGGTACACTTCCTCTAAATATAACAACCCATCTCCATGCAATATATCGGCGCATAATATCATACGTGTATGCAAAATGTCATGCTCAATCATAGTCATACATATAATAGAGAAAATCAGTCATACATAACATAAAGTCATAATAGTCATTTCATCTCCTAGGGGTATAACAGTCATTTTACCCTATAAGGGTATTTTGTTCATTTTACCCATGGGGGTAATTCGGTCATTTTACCCTACAGGGGATAATTCAGCTATTTTACCCTGTAGGGGTAATTCGGTTATTTTACCTTGTGGGGATAATTCGGTTATTTTACCTTGTGAGGGTAATTCGGTCATGTTACCTTGTGAGGGTAATTCGGTCATTTTACCATGTGGTAATTCGGTTATTTTACCTTTTGAGGGTAATTTGGTCATTTTACCCTGTGGGGGTAATTCGATCATTTATTAACCTCTCGAAAGGTCCGCAGTCGCCTCGAGCGACTCAGATAACCTAAATGGTCATAACAATGTAAATGGGCCCAAGGCCCAATACTCGACCCAAGTGGGCTCACACGCTCGTGCAGCCCGTTCAACCCAGATTTTGCCATGGCTATGAGATCTACATAGTCCAGTTTAGTATTTTCCACAAATCATGAATTTTATCCGTATGGGGCCCCACAAGCCCATTGAACCCACACGGCTCATTTAGCCCAACGTGGCCCATTACGGCCTAAGCCCATGAAAATGCTCATTAAGGCCTCTACAGTTTATCGCCAATGATTCGCAGCTTTGACTTTCCACACGAGCGATCGCACATTCATATGGTCTCAACGCCGTATTTCGACTTTTCAGCTTTTGCCGTTCTACAGTTACAGTGGGCCGCTATTGAAATAGGATTCAAACTATATTTTCGGCTACTCCGCTCATTTCACAAATTATTATGCTCGGTTTAACGACAGCTACCCAATACTCAGGAGATCTTTTCCTCGAACCCATACGTGTTTCTGTAGGTCTTACCGTAACGGGTTTGTCTGGAAATATACATACCCATATTTTTCCATCACGGCGTACATTTTGTGTCATTGCGCGGCGCCCCGCTTCTATTTGTCTAGATGTAATCCAAGCAGGTTCAAGTGCTTGAAGAGCATATATATCGAAAAAAATCTGATTACCTCGATACAATATCCCCTTCATTCTTCCTCTATGTTGTTTACAAAATCGGGTTTTTTTAGGGTTGTTGCGATTTGCAGATTCCCTTCGTTCCGAACACTCTTATTTCGAAAATCAATGAATAGAAGTAATGTAGGTTGGAGAAACCGACGAAAACCCTGAAAACCTCGCCGATCTTCCATTGAGAACAAGGAACAAATGAGATGGATGATATATAGCTCTCCATAACCACAACCTCCCCAAATCCCAATATTCTCTCCTCAAATCTCTCCAAATATCCCTCTTCAATTCTCTCTATGACCAGTTTAAACTCCATTTAGCAGTATTTCAATCCAACTCTACCACCCACACGAATTAAGCAGTAAAATAAATACTCCCTTTTTGATGCGCCACCACTCGAACCTTAGACCCCATGTACACTCCACACGCCTCTTACCACTAGACCAACAACTCCTTTGTATCATATTTTAACCACAATAATTTAAGAACCTACTATCTAGATCCAAGGATTTTATCCACTTAAAATAAAAATTTTGCATAAGCCAAGGCTTGAACCCCTCACTTCTTGGACACTTCTAAACACTTCTAAATCACTTAACCACTGAAGCAGACATTCATTTATGTCACTTCATTGCTCAACTAAATATTTATGTGCAGTCTTCTAACTGTTTCCTTATTCAAAACCTATTTCTTCTAGGCCTAAAATTTAGGGTGTTACATGTGCTCTGTTTGGTAATTCCTCGTAACCCTAATTCGACAACGGATATGGGTTAGGAGTGTTACAATGATGAGATGATTAAGACACTTTCAGATGTCAGGTATGTACCCGATTTACAAAAGAATCTCATATCATTTAGTATTTTAGACTTGAAAGGATGCAGAATCAACATCGAGTCGAGCAACATTAAGGTATCTTGTGGAGCTCTCATTTTGTTAAAAGGTAAAAGGACTGGAAAACTTTATATTCTGGAAGGTTCTGTAGTGACCGGTGAAAATTAGACATCCTTCATCCGTTATGAGTCAAAGTCAACTCGTTTGGAGCGGAGGCAACTTGGTCATATGAGGGAAAAATGTATGATTCTTTCGTTGAATAGAGGTTCTTTTTTGGATACGAGTTTTGAAAAGTTAGGGCACTGTGTTCGTGAAAATCAAATTCGGGTTAATTGTGGTTTGGCAGTGTACAAGTCGAAGGCTAGAAGTCTTCCAATCTCTAAGCAGAGATTCGACTCAGTTAATTCCCTGCATAGTTCAAGATAGGCCCGTGGCGGGCTTTGGCAAAGATGGCATTGTGGAAATATGAGTCAAGGTGGAGATTGGTTGAGTATAACCGTGATTGCCACTAAACTAACTATAATTATGACAAATGCAAGCACACCTATCGAACAATGGTATAGCTATGGTGAGTAGGGAATATCGTATCTATGAGGACTAAAAGTACTAGTAATTATTGTTATTCTATTATTTAGCCGATAAATTGAAGAGATTGTTTAAATTTGTTTTTAATTTAAAATTAACTAAACTAATTACTAAGAATGCAATAGAGAGTGAATTAGGAAAATAATCGAATAAAACCAAAGAGATAGACAATACCCAGGAAAGAATCCACATAGACTCCACGTATTATTCTGAATATGAATTAAACAATTTATTTACTTGTGTCCTAATCCATAGAAATTCCTAAATTATGTTAATATATCTTTCGAGAGTAAAAACAACTGACTCTAGGTTGATTAATTTAAATCTCTTTCTAATTAAAACCCCTATTGTCACATTAATTTGATTTATGGATTCCCCTATTAGATTTGACTCTAATCGGGTAGATTTATGTCGTCCTATTTCTAGGATTGCATGCAACTCCACTCAATTATGCTAGATCTGCTCTTAAACATGGACTTTTGCTCCATTGAAATAAGCACATTAAACATGCATTAATATCTTAAAAATATTAAAACACTAAATAAGCATACATAATTGAGAACAAGAATCAAGTATTTATCATGTAATTCAGAAATTAAATAATTAGATTCATCTTAGGTTTCATCTTCCCTAGGTATCTAGGGACTTTAGTTCATAATCTGGAATAAAACCATCTCAAAGTTAGGATAACAACAAGACATAAAGAAACCCAATAAAACTTCTAAGGAAATTGAATGGAAATCTTCAATCTTGAAGGAGATCCGCTTCTGAGTTGAATCCGGTGGCTTTCTTCTAGTCTTTTCTTCGTTTTTCTCTGTGTCCTCTTTTGTGTTCTCTTCTAACATGTATTTATAAACTTTAGAATGCTCAGAAGCCCTAAAAATTGAGTTTTTCCGCGTAAAAAGGAAGCAAGGTGTGAAATCGACATGGGCTGGCACATAGGCGTGTCGCCAGCCCGTGTGGTTCACACGGGCATTTGCCTAGGCTGTGTAGATCCTGAAAATAGCTCTTTTTATCTGATTTTGGCCTGTTTTTCACTCATTTCACTCCCCTATGCTCACCTAAGTATAGAAACATGAATTTAAAGGATTAGGAGCATCAAATTCACTAATTTACATAATAAATCATCCAAAAACGCGTTAAGAATGGGATTAAAAACATGTTACTTTTATGGTTTATCAAATATTCCCACATTTAAATGTTTGCTTGTCCTCAAGCAAAATCCTCAACTCTCAATTAAAATTAATATTTTCAAACTTATAATTCTTATCAATAATGTTTTGTCATAATTCATAAATAATAATACATTGATAATTCAACTAAAAGAGCACTAAAGATTCAAACAATCCAAGTCGAACATTTCCCTTATCTAAGTAATTATCTTTAATTCAAAATCAACAGGAATCGACATTCTCACTAAAGATTCACTCAAAGTGTTTAAGGTTAAAAAATAAGCACTCAATAGTCAAGCATAAAAAGTCATTACTATAGGCTTGCATGAAAATCAAACCTCCACCACTATAAAATGAGATGATACACAAATCAAAAGGTCTTTAAGCGGTTGTAATTGGGCTTAGGTTAAAGGTGTGGAGAAAGGCTGAAAAAGATGGTTAAAATCGAGATCGATTTGATAAATTACCAAACTAGAAAATAAACAAATGTTAAATTAAAAACAATTACATCAATCGAAAACTATTCAAGAATAACACGAGCTTCTTCTTAAAATATGAATTTAACTGTTCAAGCTCAATTAACATAGAACTAAATAATAATCAGTAAATATGTATTTATTATTATTATTTTGAACTTTTTTCTTCTTCTTTTTTGTTGAAAATATTAAGAAATAATTTAGCAACTTAAACAAAAGGCTTAATCAGGCAATTAACCAAATCAAATCTCGATAAAATAGAGTAAATGAAATGGGAAAAATCATCAATGAACAAAAAATGAGTTATGAGTTAACATTAATGGGTAAATCAAGAAACAGTGTGTTAAGCTTAAAGAGGTTCACTAAGGGTTAATTATGTAGGTAGGTCTTTTATGGGATAAGTGGGTTAAAACCTAAGTGTCTTTATCATATCAGTATATCAAATCAAAGGTGTGGTCTCGACATGCATAATCGAAGTAAGTTCTAGAATAACAAATTAATAATGACACTCATAACCAATAATAAAAAAATGAGCAAGAAAAATGTATGCTCTAAAGGCTCAAAATCTCACAAAAATTTATGGTTTTTGATGTCAATCTTGCAAATTTCAAACTCAGGATAGTACTTAAATTTAGAGAAACAACCTAAAAATTTTAATCTCTAAAACATGGCCTATCATGCTTGATTCTCTCATGTCTTTAAGTTTAAATCAACCAATTCACAATTATCTACAAATTAATCCAAAACACATCAATAAAAATCTCAAATCGATAAAAATTCATTCTAATAGAAGTATGAGAAAATTACTTAAACACAATACATAATTCAGGGATTTTCTGATAATTATTTAAATAACCTCCCTACACTTAAGATGTGCGTTGTCCTCAATGTACAAACATAAATAATCATAGTATAGACAGAATATCATAAGAGAGGGAGAAAACTAAAACTGCCCTGAATATTGGATGAAATTGCCAGAATGGTGAAAAGCGGAAGTGTAGACAAATCAAGATGTAGTGCATAATTCCGAGCAAATTAATAAGAAAATAAACACAAATAGTGAAGAAGATTAAGGGGTTACTAACTCGAGTAAAAACAACCATAAAAATATAGAAATATAGTTCAAAAAACAAAAAACAAAATAAGTCTAAGAAAATAAAAATAAACAGAAAATTAAAAATAAAAGAAAAAATAATAATAAAAGAAAAGAAAATAGACTCAATGGTTCTCATCATCAGAAACATCAGCGTCGTGAGTCGTTGACGTTGAGGAGGAGATATGGAGATGCTGATAGATCTACTGTAATGTCACATCAATATTGTCGAACCTCTGAAAGCACTGCTGCTCGATACGAGTGAAATGCTCGGAGAGGTTTGTCAAAGTGGCAGCAAAAGGAACAAGACAGTGACTCGAAGATGGAGGATGAGGTGGATCCTCGTGATGCAGTGGGACATCATTATTGAAGTCCTCTGGGTCATTCTTAGAGTCAGAATGAAGTAAATGGTACTGAAGAGGATCAACTTCACGAAACCTATCTATCATCCTCATATAGATCATGGTCAAGATTCCCTGTGGGGACATCTGGCCGACGAGAGTAAGTGTAGAGGACTGCTCCAGTGTGTCGAGGAGACCAAAGTGTCGAGCGAGTCGAGTCACGTAAGGACCTATACAGATAGGGTCCTTCCTGTAGCGATCTGTCTGATGGCGGAAAGCTAGGACGATGAAATAGGCCAAATCAAAGATATGTCCGGTGGCTATGCCCCATAGAAAGTATGCATCGGTAGTACTGATGACGCCGATGCTTTCTTTCCTACCGGTCAAAGTATGAGCTAACAGTGCATAAATGTACCGCAAAGCCGGAGGGAGAGAAGTAGCCTTCGAGCAGCTCGTGTCATAAGGTATAATACTTGCCATAAGATCTACCCAACAACAAGAAAGCGAGTAGTGGATGTGCCGATGTAAGCAGAGGAAGTTCTCGGCACTCATAAACTCCTTGGTATATAAGCCCAAAGCAGCGCCGAACTCAGGGACACTCATATGGCGCACTAGGCCACCGATTCTGAAAGTGATGGCGCCTTGCTCGTCATGCGATGACATTGCATGCTGAAGATGAAATGTCGAGCAAAACTCTAAAGTCAGCTTCATGTAGGTGGGCTCGACGATTGAGAAGAATCGATCCCGTAGGGCTGTGGTAAAAAAAGCCGAAACAAGGTCAACGAGGTGGACCTGCTCCAAAGCGGCCCAATCTATACATCGGCCCAAACCAAGCGGTCGCACTCGAAGGAGTTGGAATAAGTGCTCTTGGGGGTCCGCTGAAAATCGGAGAAAAGAGTGGTGAACCTCTGCTGAGGCATTTGAGGAGGAGGTCGCGCTAGGGGTCTTCTGCTTTTTTAAAATGGAAACGACAACCATAGCCTTGCTACGCATGTTCGTCATGGTGTACCTGGAATAAAGCAATACATTAAATGGACCAACATCGCCATAATAGATGCAAAGGTAATAGGGAATAAAAATTGAAGTGAAGCTCAACAATGGTACTGATAAAGAAACTAACTTTGAACATAATAAAACGAATAAGTAAAATGCTAATACCAAACAAAAACATAGTATGAAAAGAAAATAAAACTAGTAATGAACAATAATAAAATTGAAAAAACAAAAATAGTAGACCGTAAAAGAACAAGAAAAATCATAACAAATGACAAAAAGGAAAAATAAATTCAACTAAATAAATAAAAGTAGAATATGGCTTAATGCAAAAAGAACTGATCAGAATAAGTTAGAACTACCAACCTAAAATAAACTACAACAAATAAACTAAATAATAAAGATTAAAGACTTAAATAAATAAACAAAGAAAAAGGAAAGGTAAAAGGGGTGACCAACGGTGTGAAGGCCGAAGCAAACGGCGGCGACGAGCGGTGGTCCAGGGTGCGGGGGTGGGTTACGGTTGGAAAAAGAGGAGAGGCTAGTGGGTATGAAAGGCATGCTGGGCGACGAGGTGGGGTGAGGGGGCTGTGGGGTTGTGTGGCTTGCAGAAGACAAGGAAGAAGGAGAGAGGCAGTGTGGTTGGTTGTGCGACTGGGTAGGAAGGTGAAGAAAAGGGAGAAAAGAAGGAAAATCAGGCTACGGTGGCCGGAAGTGTGGAAGGTAGGGGTGTAGCGACGTTTAAGGTTGTTGGGGAAATCGAAGAAGTAGAACTTAGGGTTTAGGGTCAAAAAAAAAGAGACATGGTCGTAGAAGGCCTGTGTTGGGCGACACGGTTGTGTCATACGCCCGTGTGGCTCTCTTTCAGCCCGTGTGCGCTTTAAAAACATAAGTCCAGTCTTCACACGGCCTTAGACATGCCCGTGTGTCCAGGCCGTGTGTGCCACACGGTCGTTTCGCATAGCCGTGTACAACCTCTTTCGCTTCTTCCACGCCCGTGTGGCTCGACCGTGTCTCACACACGGTCGTATGTCTTGCCCATATAACTCTCTGACTTGTCTTAAAATTGAAAAAATTAGCTCTAGGTTTCACACGGCTTAGGACACGGCCATGTGTCCAGGCCGTGTGGTCCAGACGGCTGTGTCACACACCCGTGTGAACTGTTTTAGACCATGTCTCTATCGATTTTTAGAAAAATTAAGTCCCAGGATCCACACGACCAAGGACACGCCCGTGTGTCCAGGCCGTGTGGGTCATACGGCCATGTCACCAGGCCATGTAAAACTTCTAAGGAAATTAAATAGAGATCTTCAATCTTGAAGGAGATCCGCTTCTTAGTTGAATTTGGTGGCTTTCTTCCAATCTTTTCTTTGTTCTTCTCTGTGTGCTCTTTTAGGTTCTCTTCTAATATGTATTTATAAATTTTAGAATGCTCAGAAACCTTAAAAATTGGGTTTTTCCGCATACATACATACATATATACATACATACATACATACATACATACATACATATATACACGCATATGTACATACGGACATACGTGCGTACATACTACGTACATACATACATACATATTCTCTCGAGACAGTTCAGCGTCGTCTTTCATTACGATCGATAATTCAATAAATACAACAATATTAGATTTCATTCGGTCTACATCTAAATACAAAGCCACACATATTTTGCATTTTATTCAATTTAATCTCTATACTCAAGATATGCATATTTTTCGATATTTAGCTTTGGACCAGAATCTAATTTTATATTCTTTCATTAGGGACACTATACTTCCTATTCATAGCATAATCTCATACATACGTACATACCACGGTGGAGAAGAGGATGAATTATCATCTTTTTTCCACTTACTTTAGTATTTATACTACGGTTAAATATTAATTAACCTTAATTAGTTAATTTAATTAAGTTATTATTATAATTAACCAAACATTGATTAATTAAATTGAAATCAACATCATCATTCCATTAATTATAAGAAAATAATGGTTAAATATCTATTTTAGTCTTTTGGATAATTACCATATAAGTCCTTAAGTCTTTTCTTAATTAAAATTCAATAGCAATTGAACTTTTACCATTTAGTCTCTAAGCTTTAATTAATTACTTTTTCAATTAAATTACTTAACCGATTTTCAATATATTTTTATATTAAATTCATAAATATTCTTATTTTATATTTATAGAATTAATTTACAAAAATAAAATTCCAAAACTATATTTTCCGACCACACTAAAAATCAAGTCATTACACTCTCCCTCCTCATTTCTCCCCTTCTCTCCCCCTTCCCATTTCTCCCTCACCATTCTCCTTATAGGTGTAGGGAAACCCCATTAAACTTTAAAAGCTCCTGTAGCTCTCAACTCTTCACTTCTCACTTTTTTGCCTTCCATGAATGAATTTTATCATTTTCTTTCACTTTTTTAAACACTTTTTTTTTCAATCCCTTTGTTTCATCATGTTCGAATGTGAAAAATCTGATTAGAGATGGACATGGAGATGGACATGGAGAGGGAGGAGGAGAGGGAAAGGATAGGAAGAGATGAGTTTTTTCATTTTTTGAGTTTTCAATTTTTTTAGTTTATTAATATTATATTATGTATAATAAAAAACAATACAAAATATATTAAAAATTAACTTAATAAAAAGACACTGAAAAAACACTTTTCAAGTGTTGATTGGATAAAACTTTTTTACTTAATAGTGTTAAAACTTAAATACTAATATTTTTAAAATAAATACCTAATTGGAAAAAAAATATAAATACCGAATTAACTAACCCTTAAAGTAAATATATATTTATACAAGCGTGACAGAGGAAAAAGGAGAGAGAGAGGACCCACGTTGGCGTGAAATTAAACCGCTACGGCGGCCAAGCCAGGGTTGCATAAAGAGAGGAGAACGAAAGGAATGTTGTCGCGTGACTTGCGTTTTCAAATAAATTTCAAAAATCCAATGAGAAAAAGCATTGAAATACTTTGAATCTAACTCTTCACCAAAACCTTATCCCTCACTTCAAATCATTAGTTACTGTCATTTGGAAAACCCTGTTTTTTTCCCCTCTGATTTCTGGTAAGTTCTTTATCTCTTTTGGCTGGTTTATTTTGCTTTTGATTGATTTGTTTCTATATATTTCAAAATTTTCTTCCGTACATATTTGACTTATTTTGTTATATGCCCAGATGCTAAAATTTAATTTTTGATGTTTTTTTTTCTCTTTGAATCATTATTTGTCTTCTATCTGGTTTGATAGGTATTTTGAATTCTTGAATAATTCTGTATTAAACCATATTTTTGTTATCTTGTCTGAGTTATTGAAGTGATTCTAGATTGTAAAAATCACACTTTAAACTTAGATACATGATTTTGGCCTTGATCCTTCATCTTATGGTCAATTTTGGTCCTTTATTTAATTGGAATCTTGCTGATATTATGGGTTTTTAACCTAAATAATATTTTAAAAAAAATACTGAAGTGGCATGTTCCAAAAATTATGTACCAAAAATGATACATTCAAAGGGGTGGAGGGTGGTGCATAGGCGGCACCACCCTGGATTCTGACATAATTTAGTTAAAAAAATATATAATATTGTAGTAGCGGTGGCAAAGTGATAGGCATCACCAGTGACCCCTATCTAATAGGCGGCACTGGTGGTGCCTATCTAATAGGCGGCACACCTAGCATTTCCTCTCCCCTCTCCCCTATCCCCATTCGACTTAATTTAAAGTATCAGTTTAAAAAAAAAATAGCAGAACAAGAGAGGCGGCACTGATACTTTAAAATTGAGCCGGATGGGGGAGTGGGGGGTAAAATGCTAGGTGTGCCGCCTATCTCAGAAAGGCACCACCAGTGCCGCCTATCAAATAGGGGTCACTGGTGCCGCTTATCAGATAGACATCATATCCCATTATGTCGGAATCCAGGGTGGTGCCGCTTATGCACCACCCTCCACCCCTTTGAATGTACCATTTTGGTACATAATTTTTGGAACATGCCATTTCAGTATATATATATCTTTTTAATATTATTTAGGTAAAAAACCCGATATTATGATACTCCAAATTCCTCTTGAAATCCAACAAGTTTTTTTTTCTTTTTAAAATTTTATATGCTAGACTTTGTTTTATTTGGATATGGAATATGTTTGGAGATCTAACTAAAAATCTGATAGGAGCCTAAATCTTGAGTGCAGAATTTATAAAAAGAAAAAGAGAGAGAATAGAGGAAGAGAGGAGAATATGTTTAGGAATTTCTGAATATATTTCTTACACTGTAACTATACCAATATGCCATAATATAGCTAGTCTAGATAATTATTTACAATACTGCCACAAAATCATGTTTTTGAGTAGCTTTTGTGTTTGTTTTATTGTACAGACCAATTTTCAGTGCCGGGAAACAAGATTTTGGTGACGAATTCTCAACCCATTCAACTTTGTTTGTTGAGCAGTGAAGAATATGTGTTGTTTGCTTATATCTAGTTGAGTATATTTAGAAATCCAAATAGCGGGTTTAAGGCTTTTGATCTTTGTTGGAAATGGAGCATCTACCTGTTGAAGTAATTGGAAATATTTTATCTCACCTTGAAGGTGCCCGGGATGTGGTGATAGCCTCTGCAACATGTCGAAAATGGCGTGAAGCTTATCGGAAACATCTTCACACCTTAGCATTTAATTCTAATGATTGGCCTGCTTATTGTGATATTTCACCTATACTATTAGAGATCTTGATTACTCGAACAATATTCCAAACTACAGGACTGCAAGGCTTGTCTATTTTGATGGATGATGCTGGTGAGTTCACGGCTTCAACTGTTATTGCGTGGCTCATGTATACCCGAGAAACCTTGCGCCGGTTGTTTTATAATGTCCCAACTAGCCCAAATGTTAACATTCTTGCAATATGTGGGAGGCAGAAGCTGGAAATATTGGCAGTAGCCCACAATTCTATAACAGGTGTTGAACCTAATTTTCAGAGATTCCCTTGTTTGAAGTCCCTCTCTCTGAGTCATGTTTGTATTTCAGCTTTGGATTTGAGCCTATTACTCACTGCATGTCCAAAGCTTGAGAGCTTGGAACTTGTTGACCCAGAGATAGCAATATCAGATGCACAGGTGACGGTTGAACTGAGTAGCCCGACACTAAAGAGTATTTATGTTGAAGCTATTAGTTTGGATAAATTTATCCTGGAGACTGATAGTATTGAGCGTTTGCACTTGAGGGATTGTGCCCTTGAGGTTTTTGAATTGATTGGGAAAGGCACTTTGAAATATTTTAAGATTGATGATGTTAGTGTGATACATCTTGACATTGCTGAGACTGTTGATAATCTTGAGGTTGTTGATGTAAGTAGCTTCACAATAATCTGGACAAGGTTCTACCAGATGATTTCAAGATCCTCAAAATTGAGGAAGCTCCGGCTTTGGGACGTCACCTTTGATGATTATGATGAGGGTATTGATTTGGAAACAATTGCTGTTTGTTTTCCACAATTGAAACATCTTTCATTATGCTACGAATTGAGAGATGGTCTCATGCATTATGGTCTCCAAGGTTCTTCTAATTTGGAGAATGTGACAGTACTAGAGCTTGGATGGACTGTAATCAATGACTTCTTCTCGCATTGGGTTGAGGAGCTGCTAAAACGATGCCCAAATCTTAAGAAACTTATTATTTTTGGGGTTATTTCAGAAGCCAAGTCACACGAGGAATGCCAGATATTGGCCAAATTCACCTCATCTATTGTTCGGCTTATGAGGAAATACATGCATGTAGAGGTGCAATTTGAATATGAGTAAAGTTCTCTCAATTGAATTTCTAATTCAAGTCCTGTATCAGTTGTGAATTATATGAGCAGATATGTAGGTAGAATTTACAGAATGTAAATCCCAAACATCTTCCCTTTTTGTGTCTTACAATTCATTGATGTCATTTTTTCAGTTTGATAGGAAAATATATGCAATCAAAAGAATAGGTTGTTTTTTTCACTCAATTGTCATTTTGCTTCTTTGCTATTATTGACCTTGTTGTTCTCTTCCAAAATTGAAGATCTCTCTCATTTTTTTGCCTGCGTTCATATGGAATGTCCTTCATATATTATTTGCCTTATATTAACACCTTTGATGAAGCTAAAGTTTCAAAGAGCTTTATCCAAAATTAATATTTGGTTTTGTGTGTATACACATTATACCCATATCAGTATGTTATGCTTATAAAATGAAATCAGATGAGAACCAGTGATAAAATAGCAGTCCATGATTAGAACATTCCAAGACAAAATGGTTAGTGCTTGTCTCTTGCGGATCAAGATAAAACTACCCCATCAAAGCATTTCTACGGTTTTGGGACTTGTACAATTTGCACATTAATTTCGTTGTCATTTATGACTTTGCTTCTGGTTGAACCAATTACCAGCAGTTTTGCACATTTATTTCGTTGTCATTTATGACTTTGCTTCTGGTTGAACCAATTACCAGCAGTGTTCAATCTTTGGTTCTTTAACTGTGATTGATTCTCTTATCATGAAACAGGGTGAATGTTCCTTTTGAATTTTCTGTTCAGTTATCATGTGGAGGCATATTGTAGGGTGCACAGGCCACTAACAGAGATCACAAAGTACTAAAAGAGTTGTGATTTTCTTTTGTATTTCCTTTTGCACTGCAATTGTTAATTACCTTTTCAGAATCCACCTTAGAAACTTGAATAACCAATCTCTGTCGTTCGATGTGTTCCCTTGGCCATTTTAATATGGTAAGCATAGCTTCCCTCTGACTTCCTAGTATTACTCTGGCATCATTTTTTCTGACTTCAAAAAAAGCTTAGTTGCTTTCTGACTTCACAAGCTAAGCTGCTGTAATTGATCTTCACACCTTAGTGTTAGAAGTTATTATACATCATATAGTTTTTATTAGCCAGCCTGCCACTTATTCTGATATTCATCTGCAACTTTATTTATTTTTTGATTAGGGGATAAGGGTAGGAGTTATCCATGGATCGGACCCAGAACTAGTATGTTGTAAATCTGCACGAGCTTTCCATTTCCTGCGTTCTCGAACGATGAACACTATTAAGCTTTTTTTTGTTGTGTACTTGGGGTTCTTTATCTATTTATTGTTTGCCTACTTATTTGGAGCAGGATGGTCCAATGATACTGAGTTGAAATTCACAGCAACAGGGTATGTAAGGAATGCACGCACCTGCATGCGTGAATGTGAATTAAGAAGAGGAAAGTGATGGGGTCTATGATGAGGGGCGTGCGGCATTGTTGCTAAATTTTACCTTTGGTTGCCTCTTTAGTACTGCAATGGAAGGAGACTCCCAAACTCCATTGCTTCCTCACTTTTCTTTTACTCGAAAGGAATTGCAGTCCGAATTTAGGTAGTTGCATGAACCAACTAGAATAAGGTCCGATTCATGGCCAACTTTATTTGAAGTATATGGTAGGTATATGACTACTGAATAGTGGTATTCCTAAGTTGAAACTACGGTTCAACTTTTGTACAGTGATCCATTTTGTTGGGCTATTGATTCTTTATTAATTAACCAGATATGGTGAGATCTTTGTAAAGAAGTGCTTAGTTTGTCTTTAAATGTCTCGACTTATTTCATTAATTATATATTTATGTATATAAAATTATAAATAGCTGCCTTGCCTTGTAAGGTCACGAACATGTCAATTTGTTGAAAATACTTTCCTTCTTCACATGGTATTCAGTGTAATCTTGTTGAAACAAAAATATAATGGTAATTGGTTTCTTTTAAGTTTAATTTTTTTGGAATAATTTAGTCATTAAATTTATTATGATATTTGTCGAAACTATTTTTTTTAAAACGGGTTGACTTTGATTTTAAAAATGACAACGAAAATGAGAGTTGCCACCAATCCTTTTTTATGAGGTGTGATCGGGTCACATTATAATTTAATCATATTAATAAAAGTTTAAGTTTACTAAAATGATAATATTTGGTCTACAAAATCCAGAAAACGGATTCGGGAGTCGGTTACGCACGAGGAAGGATTAGCACCCTTGATACGCCCAAAGTTGGTACCTAATTGATTAATTAATGTCTTAATGTCGAAGGTTGAACACTTGAACAGAAATTTAAAATACGATCCCTTTTTATTAATGTTATTAAAAACCCTCGAATAAATCGAAAAGAGAGTTGAAGACCTACTCGTCTCGAGGTAACGAAATGTCACATGTCGTAGGTTAGGACGCGATGTTTGGAACCTTAGAGAATTAACTCGCCTTTGATTTTTATTGAAATTGCATGCATTTTGAAATTTAAAAGGATATTTTGCTATTTAAGTTTAACGAGAAAATCAAAATCCCGTAAATTAGGGTACAAATTTTTGAATTTCTAAAACGCGAAATATTACCTTATTTTAAAAATTTTCTTTTTAAACTTAAGTAAGAATTAATGTAATAATTGATAAGATTCATGTTTAATTAATTCGAACATCGCGCGAAAGTGAAATAATTATTATATAAAAAAACATAATGCGTAATGCAACAATATTGCAATAATGTAAAATAACTATACGAACAAAATATTTAAAGAGTGAACAAAAGAAAAAGAAATACAACAATAATGATGATAAAATCATAATAACAACAGCAAATAATAATAAGGGTAACCATGTTGACTACTATTCTAAATAATAATAATAATAATAGAAGTGAGTTAAAGACTAATAATAATAATAATTATAATGGAATATACAAATAAAAGAATTCTATAATAATGGTAATATAATTATAATATTATTATCATAATAATAATAAATAAGGTAACCTAAAACAAAATAGAAAAGGAAAAATGCATGATTAGAAAGATAAATATGTATAACTTGAAAAAAAAACCGTGAACAATAAAAGAAATAGTAAAATACTAAAAACATAAGAATAAAATAAAATAAATAATGGCAATACTAAAATAAATAAATGTGACATGAAAGTATCAAAATAAATAAATTGGTAAAATAATGGGATTAATAATACATTAAAAATAATAATTTAATAAAAAAAATATGCAAGTAATAGTGTAAATAAAATATATTTTTAAGTATAAAAAGAGGGTAAAAATGATAAGTGAATAAATAAAGGAATAAAATGAAATAATATGTATAAAAGGTTGGAATTAAAGGTTAGGATTAAAATGCATCGCGCTAAAATTATTGGGGATTGAAAGGGAAAGAAGTAGGATCAGGACCAGATTGAGAAGAAGCCCAAAAGCGAAAGGATCGGGCAAGGGAATAACCCATCAGGCATGAAAACACGCGGACCTTCATTGGGTCGGACTCGGGCGCGCGGGTAAAGGGGTAAACGACGTCGTTTCGACGTCGATGTGCACTTGCGCAATACGGCGCCGTTTCATGCACTTATAAAACCCAACTTTTTTTCAAAAATTCATTTCTGCCTTAGAAAATAAATAAAAAAAACTGTTACAAACTCTCTTCCTTTCAAAGCCTTCCTCTCCAGATCCAACCATGGGACACCACCATGGCTCCACCGCAGCCACCGAGCGCCGTCGCCGTCGACCGCCGCCTGCGGTTGCCGGAGTTCATCGAAAAAAGACCATTTTGGCGATTTCTCCTCCCTTAGTCTGTTTCTTGAGACGAAAAATCCAAAAAAAAGCAAAGAAAAATAAAAACCTTCCCCTTTTAAGCTCGATTCCGACGACGGCGAAGGGACTTCCGTCGACGGAGCCACGGGGCGAATCAGGTACGTTTCTCTTTTCCTTTTTTATTTTCGTAGATAAAAAATAAAGAAATAAAAATACTAGATCTAAAACAAAAAAACGAAATATCACCTTGAAATCAAAGTCTTTTTCCTTTCTTTTCTTTTTATTTATTTTAGTAGATGAAGATGAAATAAAAAAAATCTAAAGCGTAAAAAAAAATGAAATATCACCTTAAAAAGTTCAAATCTTTTCCTTTTTTTTGTATTAATCTTGCCGAAGAAGTACAAAGTTTTCATCTTTTTGCTTTTATAGTCAAACTAAGGCTATTTGTTATCATTATTTTTGTCCTTTTGCGATTTGTTTTTTGCTTGTCGTGTTCTTCTCTGTTGTTGCGTGTTGTTTGCTGTTTTGCAGGTATCAGAGGCGTGCTGCGATGGTGGTAGAGGCGGTGCAGGCAGGCTGGCGGCTAGGGGTCAGAAGACCTAGGTGTGGCGCACCTAGGGTTTTTGTTTCCTGAAATTTCTTGGGCTTTGGGCTACTGTTAATCGGGCTTAAGGTTATTTTATTTGTACTTGGGCCGTTTGGGCCTGTTGGGTTAGGGTATTTGGGTTTAATTTTTTGTAATGGACAGTGGACTCTCTTTTTTGGTTTAATTTGGGCCCCGGGCAAAATTTGGACCTTACAATATTAACTTTTTTCTTTCCAATTTTGATAATTTTTTTTATTTTATTGATTTTTGGGGTTAATTCCAACTATAGTTTAAAACAAACTAATTGAGTGTAAGTATGAATATTATATATACTAGAAATTCAGTCACACACATGCGTGTAGAAACTAGGAATGCTCAATTGGTTAACTGACCCGAACTACCATTAATTGAATTAACCAACCTTTTTAAACCCTTAACCGTTAACCGAATCGAAATTTTTCAGTTCATTCAGTCGGTTAATCGAATTAACCAAAATTTATATATATATATTTATTTTTGGCTAAAACAATTGTTGACACCATTTTTTTGTAAAACAGGATCGACTTGGATTTTGAAAATGAAAACGAACACGGGAGTCGCTACCAATCTTTTTTAAATAAGGTGTGATTAGATCACCTCGAAAAGTGGTTATTTATTAAAACAACAATTTTGGTCTACAAGATTCAGAAAAACGGGTTCGGGAGTCGATTATGTACGAGGAAGGATTAGTACCCTCGTAACGCCCAAAATTGGTACCTAGTTGATTAATTAGTGTCATAGTGTCGAGAATTGGAAACTTTGAAGAGATTCAAAATACGATCCTTGTATTAAAAAAAACTTGTATACATCAAATTACATGTTAGGACCCTCTCATTTCGGAGAGAGAAAATGTCATACCCAATGAGTTAGGGCATGATATTTCACATCCTCAAAAAATGAGCTTGTCCTTAAAAAACTCATGCAATAAAATTTAAAAGGATATTCAATTGTTTAAGTCAGATGAAGAAATTATAGTCCAATACATTAGGGCACAATTTCTCAAAATTTCAAACATTGAATATTACCTTTATTATTTTTTAGAAAAATCCTCATCTCGAGAAAACATGTCATATCCAATGCGTTAGGACACAACGTATCAAATTCCCGATACGTGAATAAATGCCAAAAAATTATTTATTTAAAAAGACATTCAACTATCTCGGGTTTAGAAAAGGGATCATGTCCCGTAAGTTAGAACATAATTTTTTGTTGATTCTCGATATAGTTTAAAAACTTAAATTTGAAAAAATTCGTGTATTTAGATTTATCGTGAAAATCCAAACCCCGTAAGTTAGGGTACGACCTTTCGAATCTCAAAATACGAAATGCCACTTATTTAAAATAATTTTTGACATATTGAGTAAAATGAAACACAACGTCGTGATAAAAAGAATGCGACAACAAGTTACATTGTTGATATGCATAACAAAACAATAATGAATACGATGGTGTAAAAATAATGTCGAAACCACTTTATTTGAAAAAGCAAAACATTTAGTTGTCGACTTAAAAACGCCAATTTGGAGTCGCCACCGACCCTTTAAAGTGGTGTGATCGGATCACCTTGAAAACGATTTTAGGTCTACGAATTTTGAGAAAATAGGTTTGACAGTCAGTTACGCACGAGGAAGGGTTAACACCTTCGTAACGCCCAAAATTGGTACCGAATTGATTGTTTAATGTTTTAGTATCGAAAATTTAAAAAGATTTTAAAATACGATCCTTCCCTTTTTCGTTAATGTTAATTTTATAGAAGATGCTTGGATAAATTGAGGCGAATGCTAAAGACCTTCTCGTCTCAGATTAATAAAATGTCACGCCCAATACATTAAGATGCGGCATTTTTAGTCCTCGAGAATAAACTTGTCTTTTGATTTTGAAAACTCTTGCTGTGAAGTTAAAAAGGATATTCAATTGCTTTAAGTCAAATGAAAAAATTTGAAACCCAATACGTTAGGGCACAATTTCTCAAAATTCCTAGCATTGAATATGGCCCTTATTATTTTTTAAATCTTCATTTCGAGAAAATGACATGTCACATCCAATACATTAGGATACGACGTATCGAATTCCCGAGAATGAGTTTTTATTTATGTGTTTTGATTAAAGAAAATTTTCGATTATTTAGATTCGACGATAAAAATTAGAAACCCAATACATTAGGGCTCAATTCTCTCGAGGATTCCAAATTTCGAGTATTGCGTTATTTTGAAAATCTTTGTACAAAATAGTTTTAGTGCTTTAATGAAACCAAGTACTCAAGGTTAGAAAGCGATGGGATGTTAATGTACAACACGGAGCGATAATTAATAAACTAAAATATATACTAATAACCATCAATAACCAACAAATACTAATGAATAACATAATACATATGAGGGCAATAATATCTAACACACATCATACAAATACCAATATTAACATGCAACAACTAAATGGGTTAATCGTCGATTTTAGACGAAGAGCTAAGCGAAATAACACAATTAAAGTGTAACAAGTTTTCAAAAAAAGTAAAATGAATGTAGAAGTATATCAAAAGATTAGAAATGAATGCTATAGGAAATAATAATGTATAAATGAATTTTCAAATAAATATTACATGAAAAGAAACTCAAAGTATATATATGTATGCTAATTTAAATAAACAATACATACAAAACGGAAAGAAAATTTTATAATGATATATGTATAGTAAATTTAGATAATAGCAATTTAAAAATAATAATATGTTATATTTTATAATTCTAATGATAACCTTTAAAACAATATTTAAGCTTAAATATTAAAATAATGCTACATTTAAATTAAACATACACATATATACATTTAAAACAAAATAATAAATTTTAAACAAAATGAAAATCAAGAGCATCAAATCAAACAAGTATGGATTAAATTAAAATAAGACAGAATTGAAGGGAATAAATGAAAAAGAAAATAAAATAAAACAAAGGAGGGGGTGGCCAAATGTAGCACGCAGATGACTCAGGGGACCAAATGGGAAATAATCCTGTCCCTCCAAAACACGACGTACAACCTTGGCCAAAATGAAACAAAACCAAAATCAAGTGCGAAATTCATAAATAAAGAAAAAGAACTAATATGAACATGCCACGAAGGAGGGGGACCGGATGCGCAAATAACCCTACCAAAGCCACAGCGCGCGGATCTCAGCCGCTTCTAGGTCGGGTCATCGGGTCGGTGCCAATACGGCACCGTTTTAGAGCCATTGAAACAAACCCTAAACGGTGCCGTTCCTTATGTCCCGTATAAACCAAGTGCAAACCCTAAAATCCCTAATACTTAGATCATTCTTTTAAACCATTAGAAAAAAACTAGGTCCTCTCGTTGTCCTCTGCCGCCTTCAAACCCGAAACCTCATTAGACTCTGACTTGGGCGGAGAAAATGAGGCTTCAGCGGTGTCTATACGAAGGTAAGAACCTCCCCTCTTTTATTTTAGAACTATCAACAGCAGTAAACGAACAGAAAAGAGAAAAAAGAATCACCTTTTGCAAATTTTTTTAATTGCTTTTGCTCTTCTTTTTTTGTATTTCCGCCTCGTCTACCTTTACAAAGGCTTCGGCTTTTGTTTTATATGCCAGAAAAAAAGTAAAACAAAAATAAAAAATGAAAAAAAAATACAATTTTTCTATTTTCTGTTGCGTTGTTTGCGTCCCATTTGCAGGTGTACGGAGGCCGTACAATGACCTGGCATGGCGCAGAGACCAGCTGGAGGCGCGTGGCGTGGGGCGTGTAGAGAGGAAGCTACTGTTGCCGCGGCTAGAGGGCAGTGATGCTAGGGTTTCCCCTTC
Source organism: Gossypium hirsutum (assembly GCF_007990345.1). Lineage (NCBI taxonomy): Eukaryota > Viridiplantae > Streptophyta > Magnoliopsida > Malvales > Malvaceae > Gossypium > Gossypium hirsutum. The sequence goes on along the minus strand of NC_053445.1, from coordinate 38,018,329 downwards.
TGTTGTAATCAGGTTTGGGCTAGGCTAATTTGGGCTTTGGTTTTAATTCTTATTGGGCCAGCCGGGCCATTATAATTTTGGGTTTAAATTTCTGTAAATGGACTGTTTTTGGTTTTTATCATTTGGGTTTGTTTTGTTGGTATGGGCCCGGGCAAAAATGGGCTCTTATAACTGCCCCTCTTTGCTCATTATCGTGTAACGGGAATGAAGCAAAGACTAAAAAAGGGCCAATTTTGCCCGGTCGTGCTAGACCTTGGTAATTCTTTTTCTTCAAGAAACCTCATTCCATCCTATTGCATATTCAGAGGTATAGGAATTGGTGCCTCAATCTACTCCACCGCAACGCCGGGGAGATAGGATTTTTAACTCGTAACAAAATTTCTATCTCTAGTCGGCAAGCCTTGATGCGATGTGCTCTACTGCAACTTCAGAGAGATAAGATCTATTACTTTAATCCGCTCCACTACAACTTCAGGGAGATAGGATTATCGACTTCAATCTGCTCCACTGCAACCTCAGGGAGATAAGATTTGCTTCTTCAGTCTACCCCACTGTGACTTCAGGGGGATAAGACTTGTTTTCTCAGTCTGCTCCACTGTAACCTCATGGAGATAAGACCTGATGCGATCTACTCTACTACAACTTCAGAGAGATAAGATCTATTACTTTAATCTGCTCCTCTGTAATTTCAGGGAGATAGGATTAGTGGCTTTAATCTACTCCACTATAACTTCAGGGAGATAAGATTTACCATCTTCAATCTGCCCCACTGCAACTTCAGGGGGATAAGACCTGCTTACTCAGTCTGCTCCGCTGTAACTTCAGGGAGATAAGACCTGATGCGATCCACTCTACTGCAATTTCAGGGAAATAAGATCTATTACTTTAATCCGCTCCACTACAACTTCAGGGAGATAGAATTATTGGCTTCAATCTGCTCCATTGTAACTTCAAGGAGATAAGATTTGTCATCTTCGATCTGCCCCACTGCAACTTCAGGGGGATAAGACCTGCTTACTCAGTCTGCTCCGCTGCAACTTCAAGGAGATAAGACCTGATGAGATCCACTCTACTGCAACTTCAGAGAGATAAGATCTATTACTTTAATCCGCTCCACTACAATTTCAGGGAGATAGGATTATCGGCTTCAATCTGCTTCCTTACACTTGAAGGTAAGATTCGTCGTCTTCGATCTGCTCTGCTATTGCTTAGGGAGATAAGATCTGTAATTTCCAACCTATTCCACTGCTGACCAAGGACATAGGACTTATGGCTTAAATCTGCTTTCTTACACTTGAAGATAAGATTTGCCGTCTTTGATCTGCTCCGCTACTGCTTAGGGAGACAAGGTCTATAATATTCACTGATCTGTTGTCTGGGGACCATGACCTGTATAATGAACCTAATTATGCCTAATGTTTGGATGGCATGATCAAAATGAATCAAATGCTCCTAACTAGACATGTGTGAATGGTGTTTGCACGAATGCAGAATTTTTGACAACGATCTTTCTTTATCGCTTAAGTTATCATTGTTCGAAGTTTAGTAAGGCTTTATCACTGATGTGCTACAACGCCTTCTTGCTCAGCTGGCATCTCCAAAGAAACACTTAATCATATTGCCCCCACCATGAAATTCAAAGTTCAATCTACTAGGACACACAACTTGTACCATTTTTCTCCGACTGCAACCCAAGGGTAGAAATATCTGGCTTTTCCTCAGTCCTTTCCTATCACAATTCAAGGATACGAGATCTAAGTCTGTCTGGTCTATTACACCATTCCCAAGGTGTCGTATCAAAGACTTATGCGTAGATGAAGGCTCTCTTCTCCGAGGTAACCTCTTCCTCTTGCCTGGTGATCGTTGCTTGTGTGTTTATTTAAACTTTGTCACCAACATGGCATCTTGTCAATCAATGCATTTGACAACAAAATCCAAAGAGAAAAATCTAAATTTAGACTCTTCTTTCTCAAATTTCCAACCTTTAAATTTGGTGTGCTCTAAACAATAGTCCTGCTTCAGGTTCCTATATTATTTAGAAACTTTTCAGAGTAATATGTAAAACCTCATTTGTGAAAGTTTTATTAGTCCATTAATCATTATTCCAATGCAACATTCTTGCAAAAAAGGGTCATAACAATGGATAAGAATAAAGTTGGCTCTAAGCATAGCTCGAAAGGAATAAATTATCAAAAATTGTAAAAAAGGATAATAAAAAAATTGATTGGGGATGTATATATTGGAAAAGGAAAAAAGTATTCCAAGAATGACAAATTCAATATAAATAATATGAGAATTGGGTGCCCTAGATATCGCAGCTTGAACTTCTCTGTACAAACTTTCTAAAGACCATTTTGAGTTTGACATGTGTTTGGGAGATCTGCAGTACTCTGTCAATGCTTCAGGATATCACCTACCATTTCCTGTTGATTCAAGTATAACAAGATCACCGCATGTCCCTATCTGATCAAAATTTGAATTGCTCTGATCACTTCATGCCCCATTCTGATCAATATTTGAGCCGCCCTTTTCGGGTTTTCAACTCAAATCCCCTTTGGCCTAAGGTGCCCTTTGCGGGTTTTCCCCTTAGCCTCTCCATTTTACTTTTTCATCATTTTTTTATTTTTCATTTTCATTTTTCGTGTTTTTTTACTCAAAGTCCCATTTGCAGGTTTTCACCTTGGCCTCTCCTTTTCTTTTTCCTTTTTTCTTCTCTCTTTTTCATTTCCATTTTGCCTTTGATTTTTCTTTTTCTTTTTCTTCTATTTTTTTGTTTTTGATTTTTTCTTTTGAAATTGGATCTGAACCCATAGGATTAGGCAAGTCCTTGTTATCCCTTTCGAAGAATCTTCTTTGATAACGGATTTCCATCATAAAGCCTTTTGGGGTGACACTACGACTGAAAACTTTTAATCTTCCTCTTTCATTAGGATGAGATCCAACAAAACTTGAAGAGATGAAAACTCAACTTCAAATGGGCAAAGCTATGCTGAGCGAACGAGAAAGGCATTGCCCCGACAGAGAATTGCATCGTTCATACTGCAAATTTCTGCCATCACGCTGTTGTGCAGATTTCATTATCAGTGGTTAACCCGAGCATATCCTAGCATGATCATACAAAAACATCTTTGAACCCTAAAGGTGACTCAACAAGGTCTTGCTTTGTCTTTGCAATCAGGTCAATTCTAATATTCACCAAGCTCACAATTTCTAATGATTCCTTGTGATGTAGGATCTGTCTATCCTCTTGTTCAACCATCATCAACAAGTACAGAGGTAAGCTACGATCTATGTCATTTTCAAAGTCATGAGATCCCTCTAAACACATGCCTTGCTCAAACAGAAAATCTGAGTCTGTAGCAGCGTCATTCATGTAATTGATATCTAAGGACCCATAATAAGTACCAAAGAATATACAAAAGAATGTATAAATTCATGAATAATTATTTGTACCATATGATTATGAATGAATGAATAATAATTTGGAAGAAAATTCAAAATAATGAAAGAATCTGGAATTGTTTGCAAAGATGTATTTCATTAAAATAACAACGTTCAGACATGAGCCTATTTTGCAAAGGAATTTCTATCATTTCTAGGCTAAAAACAACAAAATGTTTTGAACATTACTCTAAATAAGCTCTAAAAATTATAAGGATTTCTTCCACAGTCTAATTTTTTAGAACACTCCAGATTTATAAGGGCAGATATTTAACAAGGTCCTTTTTCATTTGTGTCTTCATATATGTCATTCACGTGAACGTTTCCCAACACCTCTTCATTCAGTCCATTATCAATCATGATTGGGTAGCAGGCTTTCTGCACTAGATGAGCGATCAAGCTTGACAATACCCATGTTGATGAGTCTTTCAACTTGCTTTTTGAAGGCAGTGCAATTCTCTATTGAGTGCCCCATAATTCCCGCATGGTAGTCACATTGTACGTTCGCATCATACCATTTGGGGTATGGAGGTTGTAGAGGTTTCACATGAAAAGGGGAGACAACGTGTGCATCAAACAAATTTTGATATAACTCTTTATACGACATCGAAATTGGTGTGAATTGGAGCTTTTCAGTACTTGGTTTCACTCCAAATTCTTGTCTCAATGAACCTTGTTGACTAGCGACCCCTTTACCTGGATGACTTACTGACCTTGAGTAACCTATGTTATTCATCTCATCTTCTTTTCTCCTTGAGACTGATTTTTTGTTACTCTCTTCACCCTCTATTCTTCCATTTCTGATGGCGTTTTCAATCATTTCACCATTCATGATTATATCTGAGAAACTCTTTAAAGCACTTCCCAACATGTGCGTGATGAACGGGGCCTTTAGTGTATTGATGAAGAGCATTGTCGTCTCTTTCTCCAAGAGGGGTGGCTGAACCTAGACTGCAACCTCTCTCCACCTCTGTGCATACTGTCTAAAGCTTTCATTCGATTTCTTTTCCAAATTTTGTAAGGTGATTCTATCGGGAACCATATTTGTCACATGACTGTATTGTTTCATGAATGCCTGTGCTAGGTCCCTCCATGACCAATCTCGGTACGGCTCAACTGATTGTACCATTTCGACGCTGCTCCAATGAGGCTATCCTGAAAACAATATATTAATAGCTGATCATTGTTAATATAGCCAGTCATTCTTCTACAGAACATGGTGATATAGGCTTCGGGGCAACTAGTCCCACTATATTTCTCAAATTCAGGCATCTTGAACTTGTGAGGGAGTACTAAGTCTGGAACCAAGCTCAGATCTTTTGCATCAATTCCATGGTGACTACCGGCGCTTTCCAGGGCTTTGAATTTTTCCTCCAACCATTTATACCTGTCTTCCCACTATTTTGGCAATTCCGCGTTCGCCTTTCCTTCCTCTGCTGCTTCATCAAAATTTGGGACGGCAAGATTAACCGTATTATCACTAGGGTTAGGACCTGATCCGGCCAGAAAGTTCATCAGTATTGAAACATTGGTTTGAAACTGCTGAGGCCCCATTGAAACAGAGGATCTGCGCGGAGGTACCTCGGTCTGAATCTGCGCATGCAGAGGCGTAAAGCCTAGAGGATAGATAAGTCTATCCTTGTCTTCTTCTTCATCATTTACCATAGGATCCTTCCCCTTATTTACACATTTAGTCAGTAGATGGGTCAATTCAGCCATCGCATCTTTTTGAGCCTTGATCAATTTTTCCATCATGTCTTCTTGGATTCTATCTAGCCGCTCTTGCATTTGTAGTTGTAACCGTTCTTGCATATCCTTTTTCATTTGCTCAAATTTTTCTAATCTTTGATCCATTTCCTTAATTTTGCGACGAGTACCGTAAGAATGTTTGGTTGGTTGGTTTTCCAGATTAGCTGAAACAAATTTACTCAATTAGACTCTTTCAATGGACTTTAATGCATATAATGCAATGCAGATGCATGAAGTGAATGCCTAAAGAGATGTTAATTCTGATTCAATTACATTTAGAAAACTTTATTAGAAAGCAAATTCATTTACATAAAGCAGAGGCATGTACGGCTTCTCACTTATATTCTAAGAGACAACATCGATCTTTTTCTTCGTCCACATGTTTGAGATAATCTCGCCAATTTCCAACAGACGCCACTGCTAGCTTCTTTTCTTGATCTTGGTCGCGATCCATCATCTGCCCATCTTTATAAGACTCGTCAGCTTCTTTGAAACGTTGAAGGCTCTTAAAAAATCATCCTGAATCCTCGGGCTGCGAAGTAAGGTCACGAACTCTTCCATCGCCCTTCTTGTGTTTCTTAGAATATATTCAGACAGTCGTATTGTTTTCCACTTTATCAAGGAATTCGTATTCCATGACAAGCTTTCTAATTTAGTAATCAGACTTGAATCAATATCTCTTTCCTAAGATGCAAATGAAATGCAATTTCAATCAAAACACGACAAGAGGGGTTAGTAGAAAACATAAGTAAGCAAGGAAAACAAAAGTACCTAGTCAGGTAACCACTAAGGATTTGGAGTGGCTCTACCTAGGATGGGTTCCTAAGGTCTTCTATATGCGGTTTGGATCTAAAGTCAAGGTACCCGAACCAGCAGATTCCTCGATCTTCACCCATTATAGGCTCATACAGACCGAGTTCGGTTCAGGAGAATACATTTTCCTATGGCTGCACGGAGATGAAAATCTCACGAAGACATAGGTACGGATGTATCCCGAAAGTGATTCACTATCCTGCATGGAGGTGAAAACCTCACGAATGAGTAGTTTCTCACTCCCACTTAAAAAAGGGTAAGACCAAACAGTCTTTATGCAATACGATGCCAAGGTATAAAACTTAATTTACAGTAATCATACAAACAAATACAAAGAGAGGATTGTAATTTTTCAAATCAAATTTTCAATTTTCAATAATAAGACAACAATCAATTTTGCGGCTTGACTCTCTAACAGTCCCCACTAGAGTCGCCAAACTGTCGAAACCACTTTATTTGAAAAAAGAAAACTTTAGTTGTCGACTTAAAAACGCCAATTTGGAGTCGCCACTGACCCTTTAAAGTGGTGTGATCGGATCACCTTGAAAACGATTTTAGGTCTACGAATTTTGAGAAAATGGGTTTAGGAGTCGGTTACGCACGAGGAAGGGTTAACACCCTCGTAACACCCAAAATTGGTACCGAATTGATTGTTTAATGTCTTAGTATCGAAAATTTAAAAAGATTTTAAAATACGATCCTTCCCTTTTTCGTTAATGTTAATTTTATAGAAGATGCTTGGATAAATCGAGGCGAATGCTGAAGACCTTCTCGTCTCAGAGTAATAAAATGTCACGCCCAATACATTAGGACGCGACATTTTTAGTCCTCGAGAATAAGCTTGTCTTTTGATTTTGAAAACCCTTGCTGTGAAGTTAAAAAGGATATTCAATTGCTTTAAGTCAAATGAAAAAATTTTAAACCCAATACGTTAGGGCACAATTTCTCAAAATTCCTAGCATTGAATATGGCCCTTAAGCTTTTTTAAATCTTCATTTTGAGAAAATGACATGTCACATCCAATACATTAGGATACGACGTATCGAATTCCCGAGAATGAGTTTTTATTTATGTGTTTTGATTAAAGAAAATTTTCGATTATTTAGATTCGACAATAAAAATTGGAACCCAATACATTATGGCCCAATTCTCTCGAGGATTCCAAATTTCGAGTATTGCGTTATTTTGAAAATCTTTGTACAAAATAGTTTTAGTGCTTTAATGAAACCAAGTACTCAAGGTTAGAAAGCGATGGGATGTTAATGTACAACACGGAGCGCTAATTAATAAACTAAAATATATACTAATAACCATCAATAACCAACAAATACTAATGAATAACATAATACATACGAGGGCAATAATATCTAACACACATCATACAAATACCAATATTAACATGCAATAACTAAATAGGTTAATCGTCGATTTTAGACGAAGAGCTAAGCGAAATAACACAATTAAAGTGTAACAAGTTTTCAAAAAAAGTAAAATGAATGTAAAAGTATATCAAAAGATTAGAAATGAATGCTATAGGAAATAATAATGTATAAATGAATTTTCAAATAAATATTACATGAAAAGAAACTCAAAGTATATATACGTATGCTAATTTAAATAAACAATATATACAAAACGGAAAGAAAATTTTATAATGATATATGTATAGTAAATTTAGATAATAGCAATTTAAAAATAATAATATGTTATATTTTATAATTCTAATGATAAACTTTAAAACAATATTTAAGCTTAAATATTAAAATAATGCTACATTTAAATTAAACATACACATATATACATTTAGAACAAAATAATAAATTTTAAACAAAATGAAAATCAAGAGCATCAAATCAAACAAGTATGGATTAAATTAAAATAAGACAGAATTGAAGGGAATAAATGAAAAAGAAAATAAAATAAAACAAAGGAGGGGGTGGCCAAATGTAGCACGCAGATGACTCAGGGGACCAAATGGGAAATAATCCCGTCCCTCCAAAACACGACGTACAACCTTGGCCAAAATGAAACAAAACCAACATCAAGTGCGAAATTCATAAATAAAGAAAAAGAACTAATATGAACACGCCACGAAGGAGGGGGGACCGGATGCTCAAATAACCCTACCAAGGCCATAGCACGCGGATCTCAGCCGCTTCTGGGTCGGGTCATCGGGTCGGTGCCAATACGGCACCGTTTTAGAGCCATTAAAACAAGCCCTAACCGGTGCCGTTCCTTATGTCCCGTATAAACCAAGTGCAAACCCTAAAATCCCTAATACTTAGATCATTCTTTTAAACCATCAGAAAAAACTAGGTCCTCTCGTTATCCTCTGCCGCCTTCAAACCCGAAACCTCATTAGACTCTGACTTGGGCGGAGCAAACGAGGCTTCAGCGGTGTCTATACGAAGGTAAGAACCTCCCCTCTTTTATTTTAGAACTATCAACAGCAGTAAACGAACAGAAAAGAGAAAAAAGAATCACCTTTTGCAAATTTTTTTAATTGCTTTTGCTCTTCTTTTTTTGTATTTCTGCCTCGTCTACCTTTACAAAGGCTCCGGCTTTTGTTTTATATGCTGGAAAAAAAGTAAAACAAAAATGAAAAATGAAAAAAAAATACAAATTTTCTGTTTTCTTTTGCGTTGTTTGCGTCCCATTTGCAGGTGTACGGAGGCCGTAAAATGACCTGGCATGGCGCAGAGACCAGCTGGAGGCGCGTGGCATGGAGCGTGTAGAGAGAAAGCTACTGTTGCAGCGGCTGGAGGGCAGTGATGCTAGGGTTTCCCATTCTGTTGTAATCAGGTTTGGGCTAGGCTAATTTGGGCTTTGGTTTTAATTCTTATTGGGCCAGCCGGGCCATTTTAATTTTGGGTTTAAATTTCTGTAAATGGACTGTTTTTGGTTTTTATCATTTGGGTTTGTTTTGCTGGTATGGGCCCGGGCAAAAATGGGCTCTTACAAATAATACGAGCAATAGCAACGAAAATAAGATAAATAAAAAGGACAAATCAATAGCATACAAAATAACAAGTATATAAGCAAATAAAAGTAAAACATTCTTTTAAAATAATAATGAAAGCGTAAATAAGTAAATAAAGAAAATGAATAAAATTATAAAAATGTGATGTACATGTATGAGTTATAATATATATGTATATGTATATATATTATAAAAACGTATGTATGTACACATGAATTTTAAAATTATAAAACATAAAGGATTTATATGTATGTATGTGCGAATTGTAAAATATGTGCATATATTTATATATATTATAAAAGATATGTATATATATACATATATAATAAAACTTGGAATTAAAAGGTATACATAAGTACCTGGTAATAATAATGCAATATTAGTGATATTATATAATAATAACAGTATTAAAATAATTAATTTAGTAATAGAATAATTAAGATAACAAACGGAGGATTAAAATAAAACTAGACAAAATTTTAGGGCAAATTAGTAACAAATAGGAGAAAAAGGACCAAAATGATATGCGTGACAACTAACGAGGCCCAAATAGGCAATAAAACCCAAATCCACACACGCATCATTCCCTGGGGTGTCAGCATACGAAGGACTAAATTGAAAGAGAATTGAAAATTATGTGGTAAAATAGAAAAATAAAAAGGGCAGAATCGAAAACCACGAAAGAAGCGGAAGGACTCACCGAGCAAATATCCCATTAGCAAGGAAACACGTGGATTTGCTCTCCGGGTCTGGTCGACACGCGGGTAAGAAGACGAAAAGGACCAAAACGGTGTCGTTTTAGGGCTATTGGATCATCCCTAAACGGTGTCGTTCGCATAGCTTATAAAGGCTAATTTTTTTTAAAAATCATTCTTCCCTTCATTTGAAAAAAAAGGTTGAACCCCCTCTCTCTCTCTCACCCCCTTTCTCTTCTTCGGCCTAACTCCAACCGATGGCCGCCGTGCCGGCTGTCAGTTGCCAGCGTCAACGCCGCCGCACACGGTGGCCGGCGAAGGTACGAAAGTCCCCTTTTTTAAATCTCAACCCCCTGAGTTCAGATCCAGCCCTAAAATACCCAAAAACAAAATAAAAAGGACTATCAGCCCTCTCAACGACGGGTTCTGTCACCGAAGAATGAACCCTCCGACAACCCAGACGCGGAACAACTCCGGTGAGTCCCTTCCCCTTTTTTTTGCTTTGTCTTCGTTTACAAAATAAAAAATAAAAATAAAAATAAAAATAGAAAGATTGAAATAAAAAAACGAAGAAATCACCTTTAAGTTTTTTGTGTTTTTCTTTATTTTCTTTTTATTGTTCATAAAAAAGAGAGAGAGCTTTACCATCTTGATACTTGGCTTTTTATAGCTGATTAAAAAAAACCTAAATTTCTATTTTTCTCTTGTGATTTGGCTTGTTTCTTCCTGTTGCGTGCTGTCTATTTTGCAGGTGATTGACGCGGGGCAGGTGGCGCAAAGGGCAAGCACGGCGCTGGTCAGAGGTGGTGGCAAGTGGGGTGATGGGACGGTGGCAGGAGACCCTAGGTGCGGCGCACCTAGGGTTAGGTTTTCTTTTTTTTTTTTTTGAAAATGGGTTACTGGGCTAGGTTTAGATTGGGTCTTGGGCTGAGGATTTGGGTTAATTGCTTTTATTTTTATGTTTGGTTTTTTTGTCTGGGCCCGAGTAAAATTTGGGCTGTACAACAAGTATAAAACATATAAAAAATTAACTGACTTAACTGACCGATTAATTTATATTTTCAAAAAATTAACCGAATCGACCGAATACTTATATATTATAATATTATTTATTAAATTCGGTTAATTCCGTTAACCGACCGATTTCGAACCAAATTAACCGTTAACTGAATTTTCAAAAAATTATTAACCGACCCTGACCGAATTATTTCGGTTAACCAACCGATTAACTGAATCGGTTAAGCGAATTAATTCGGTTTTACCCGAAATTTGCACATCCCTAGTAGAAACCACTGATTTAAAATATAGATATGTGTTTAAAAATAACCTATGATAAACAATGAAACATATAGTTTGAAACTAATTAATTATAATAACATATGTACGATATTAAAATAAAAAATTTAGATTAAATTATGAATAAAATGAAATTTAAACACATAAATACATCAAATAAATAATACTAAATGCAGTGCAATTATTTATTATGATTTTATCATCAATTGTGAGTTAGTATCGAGTTGACTCGTGAAATCAACTTAGCCAGGGGCTTTATTAATAGTATGGATATATAACTAATGGAGATAATAAATTGTGCATATTAAAGTAAAAATGTAGGAAATACATCAAAATGAAGCTTTGGTTTAATGGTAAATTTAAGATTTTACTAATCTAATTGATGCGTGTTTAAATCACACATGTATATTTTTATTGGTTTTTTGTTAAAATGAATAGTCTAAAATACCCTCGAGTAATGTAACTTATTTTAATTACTGAATGATATTTTCATAATTTTTTTGATTGAGTTGGTACTCGATTGACTCGTGAAACTAACTCTATCAAGGGTTTTATTAATAGTCAGTATAGACATACAACTCGTGGAGATAATAAATTTTGCATATTAAAATTTTTTAAAAATCAAAATAAAACTTTGATTTAATGGTAAATTTAAGGTTTTACTGCTCCAATTGGCGCAAGTTCAAATCTCATCCTCAGGGATGGCAAAACCTGAATCGCCTTATGAATTCCGAACCAATCTATTTCAAATGGGGTGGTTCTTTTCTTTTAAAAAGTGGATGTGGGGTTGGGCGGGACGATTTTTTTTTTGAGAAAATGGGTGTGGAGCAATTATTATAATTGTTTGCTCCGCCTTACTCTACTATATAAAATTGTCATTTTATCCTTATATATATAATTATTGAGATGGTAAAAATGTAATAATGTGTTATAGAAAAAGTCTCTATGTTTTATGTTTAAATATTTTTTTGAAGAAATATATTTAAATATTTACTTGCATTTAAAAAGATTAAAAATATTAAAAAAATAAATAGTAAAAATTAAATTGAAATGGAGCGAGGTGGGGTAGGACGGGGATGGATGCATCCAATGTCCATGTGGTGGTAGTGGTTTTTAAGATTTTACATCCATAGTGGAGTGGCGCATATGGTGGAGCAAAGCGTACCAACTATAGAACGGTGGTGGATTTAGCAACATCTGCTCCTGCCTCACTTCATTGTCATCCTTATACCATATGCATATTTTTCTTGATTTTTGTTAAAATGAAAAGACTAAAATACCGTCAAATAATATAATTTATTTTAATTATGAAAGAATATTTCCATAATTTCCTAATTGAGTTAGTACCCGATTAATCTGTGACACCTACTTAGTCATGAGTTGTATTAATAGTATATATATATAGTATATTAGATATTTTTATTAGTTTAGCTGCCAATTTAATGCCCTATAGATAAAATTGTAAATATTGGTGTACTTATTGCATGGATAATGCCGAATTGGCATAATGACTTATATGACCCTCCACCTTTACAAAAAAAAAATTTAGCCATCTATTTAATTTTTCACTTTTTTTAGCCCTTAAACTTATGTTATTTATCAAATCACCACAAAATGGATGGAAAAGTTAACAATTGATAACTTTGCTAAAGTAGCATACACGTGGATTGCCACGTCATCAATTAATTAATCTTTTAAAATTTAAAAAAAATTATAAAAGCTTTTTTTTTAATATTTAAAAATATTTTTTAAAATATTTTAAAAATCAATTATAATTGCTAACATGGTATACTCGTGGTAATCTACGCGTATACCATGTCAACAAAGTTAACAAACATTAATTTTTTTATTCATTTTGGAGTGATTTGACAAATAACGCAAATTCAAAAGCTAAAAAAGATGGAACTAAATGGAGGGCTATATATATATATATTTGATAAAATTTGAAGACCAAAAAAATCATAATACCTACAATATTAAAAAAAAATAGACAAAGATTATTTCTACTTTTTTAACACGTAATATTGAATATATAAACATGGTTGAATAGGGAGGTAATAGTAAAAATATTTTAAAAATTGAATCATAATGTTTATATTCTTCAATTCGTATGGAGATGGAAATAATAGTTAGGTACTTTCCTGTGTCGCATGCAATGTGTTTGTTTTGGTTGGGAGAAAGGGAAATCCTTGGTGTTGGGGTGCATGTGTTCATTTTAGGGCATGCCATAATTTATGGTTACAATTTTTAAGAAAACAAAAAGGTGTTTTTCTTTTACCCTCACAAATACCAAATCAAACTTGTTACCAAAATGCTTCCCCTATTTTTTTATTAAATATTTTTCAAAAAAGGATTTATTTTGTACTCAACTAAGTCAGAGTAATATAAATTTATTAATTTTTTATATATATTTTTCTAAATTATTCACAATTACATAAATTTATTTTAAAAATAGGAATACATGGAAATGTACAAAATTAAATATTAAAGCACCAACTTGGACCCTTCTGTAGCTGGCTTAATTCGGAAAATTGTTTCAACCAATTCTTAACTACCAAAATTGGGGTTAGGACAACCAAAATCATTTTCTATTTTCGGCCATTAAAATGAGTTTAGACAGGGAAAGTCAAAATTTTAAAATGGATTAAATTTTTGTTTTTAAGTTTTATTTAAAAAAAATGGGAACTTAAAGATTTACGTGTGAAGAATTTCTATTTGAATTGATATTATGTTAGATTTATTTTGAATTTGTTATATATAGTTCAGGTGAACCATTGATGAATAGATTATGAAAAAGATGACCTTAATGAATTATTTTTTTAGGCTATATCTTCTATTAATACTCATCTCAAATATGGATCTCCATCACTGAAAAACAAGTTCTTGGGTCAATTAAAATATATATACAAGAGGTTCATCACGACTCATTTACTCGTCCACTCACATTAGTCTATGTAATCTCTCATCATTAATTAAATCACCACAAAACATTGCTTTTATGCCCAATTCTCTACCAACATTATCCAAGAACTTTTTATTCTTATCTCAAATCACTTGAGCATCTTAAAATGAATTTCAATACCCTCATTTGAATTGTCTCCAAACACCTTCATCAAATCTTCCATCAATAAAGTCAAATCATATTAAGTTCATAAACACATTAACAATTTTTACAATTATCTAGGTTGATTCTAATTTGGGTATCAAATCTCAATTTATGTCTAAGTGTTGTTATACATGAAAATGACTATTGAAACTCAAAAATGTGTTCCAGTATTTTACATAAAATGAATCTTTTAAAAGGGATGGATCAATTTTAAGAGGGATCATCCTTATTTTTTGAAAAATTCAATTTTTTTTATGATATGTCAAAATTAGAGATATTTACTGATCGAGTCAAATTAAACTAAATCATGACTTAACTACTACTCGATGTAATCCGTTTGAACTACTATTTAAAAATATAATTTTATTAATTATTAATATATTTATTTATAATTAAATTTAGTTCCGATAAGATTAGATGAATGTCTAATCATTTGTTGATAATGTATAAAATTATACAGTGTGAATACATCAACCATATATTCTAAATAGATGAAAAACATTCTAAAATTATACTTGGATTATTGAAATTAGTTGTCTTTGAACCTTTATCCAAGAATTAGCTTCCTTCCCCATTAATATTTTAATAATTAACAAAGTTGTTAGCTTAAACTAACTGATAAAAAAAATATTTAAAAGAAGATTTTGAAGTAATAACAACTAGATTAGGTGCTGCTTGTTAGGTCTTCTTCATATTAGTTATATAGATAATGAAGTCTTTGTCTAAAAATGAAAACAAATGAAATTACAGTTAAAAAAATGAAAAGAAATCATAGACATCATAATTTAAGCTATAAAGTTATTCAATATTACTTCCTAAATATAATTCTATAAACTAATTAATTTAAAATCCATACTCCACCAACCTAACATCAATAATTAACTAATCAATTTATTCATTCATCATATTATAATTTCAAGTTTTCAATCGGCACGGTAAAAGGATTATGGAGGTGTATGTACTAAGAATCGAATTGTATTTTGTATTCTTTACTAAAAAAATAGGTACATTAGTTTCTATACGTTAGATTAAAAGAAAAATTGGTTTTTTCTGCTAAAAATTGATATAGTTGACGAAATAATCTAACAGTTACGCGTAGTGTGCGATGCGTACCTTATTCTAGTATAAATGGATAAATTTTTTAATAAAATGATTAATTTATTTTTTTAATCTAAAGTACAGAAATTAGTTTATCAATTTTTTTAAGTAAAAAAAAACAATTATTGAAGCAGTTTATATGAAATAAAAATAATCAAAATATTCTTTCCACCATAAATGACCAAAGTTTTTATTTTAATTTAGTGGTGATGGGTTACAATCCAATGCTAATCATTGGCAAACATGAGATTATTCCCTTGTGATGAAAGGTCAAAATCATGATAATCCCATCCATAGCTCTAAAAACTTGTCACCTCTTGGACACATCCATGGCATGGCAGCTTCAGTAGATGTGTATATATATACATACACTGTGTGAAGCAACTCTTTGAAGTAATGTTTCCAATCAAAGAGCCTGAAGCAAGTTGGGGGTTTAGTTTAAAGCCATTATTATATCTTATACAAATTAACTAAGCAATACAGTTTCCATGCTTAAATGACAAGCAATGACTTAATCTTCTATTTCTATATATACAAAATCCCCTAATGCTATAATTGAGGGTAGAATTTGATCTGGACCAATCACCCTTTTCTATATATTTAAAAAAAAAAACCCTAGAGGTTTAGTTTCGTTGAAGGAACCAATGGCAATGCCTAGATCCAGGGGAATCTAAAAGGCTGTTTCAAAATTCTTCCTTATGAAAAACATGTTGTAAGGTTCATTGGGAACAAAATTATCATCTTAATTAAATATATTTATGCTTAACTAATCCATCAACTCTTTCTTTATTTCATCCAAACCCTCCTTTCTTTTTTAGACCAATAATTGGTATCATTAAGGGAATAATTGGCAGAAAGGCATATTTACCCATAAAAGTAGCAGATCACCATGCACCTCTTTCATATTGTAATGGTATGTAAATTTCGACACATTTATATACTTTAATCATTTCCCTCTTATATAAAATTTATCATAACTTGCATTAATAAATTAGTAATGTCCTCAATAATGCTGGTCATAGATATCTAAAATGCTTTATATATAACAACCTAATTTCTTTTTTAAAAATACTAATATTTAAATCTTTAGCTTTCTTTATTTTATTTTATTTTATTTGGGTTAGACATTTTGCAATTTTAGGGTAGCTTTTAGGATACATACAACAGGCATTGATTTGCATGTCTAGATACAAAGTTTGGGACATTGCCAACAAAGAAACCTCACCTAATATAGGGGATTAAGCCCTTGAGGATGAACTATCATGTGCAATTCTTTTACCAGTCTTCAAATTACCATTTATAAGAGTTATGTGTACATAATTTTTAAAGGATTAAATTAAAATTTTATCAATTTTTTGAGGTCAAAGTACAATTTTATCATATATCAAGTTTAGAACTTTATAAATAATAAAGGGTGAAAATATAATTGAAAGTAGGAAATTGTAAAAAAGGAAAAAGAATAAGAAATGAGGGCATGGGGGGTTTAGGTGATGACAGGGAAATGGATGTTGACCTATCAACAAAAGGGGATAATTCCAAACAAATCCATCTCAGGGAGTAAAAATTATACAAGTGGGTTTTGGCTTGTTGATCATTATTTTATTAATGTTTTAGTTGGGATGGTATGAGGCAGAAGATTAAAGAAATGAAGGCCATTATTTGTGAAAAGTAAACTCATATCTCACCTCACAATTTGGGATCTATATTACTATAATAATCAACAAAACCACCCACTTTTTTTTCTTTATTACCTTTCTCCTTTTCTTTTTACCAATCCTTTTCCCCTTTTTTTTTATTATGAAACAAAACCTTGTGTTATCTAATTTTCAATTCTTGAATTAAGTGCTGCTATCCATTTGTTTTTCATACAACAAGTCCATTCTATATCAATAAAATATTCTACATCAACTTAATCATTCATCTATTCTTATTCATATTATACATCTTAAAATTTCAACTTTTAATTGCATCCCTAAACTTTATAATATTTTCTTTGAATCCTGATTCAAGTCTTTCCATCAGTTTAGCCGTTAATCTAAGCATTAAATGTTAACCTTGATCGAATTATAAATATGTGAGTACTTACCGCACAAGCAATTTAGATCTAACATGTTGAAAAAATAAAAAGAAACATTAATAAAATTTGAGAAGACTAATTTTTAACATATCATATCTAAGCATATACCTAGAATTTGATTCACATGCTTTGGTTATACTTCATGTTATATCTGAGTTAGCATTTTATTGATGGTTAGGTTGGAAAAAGGAGCTAATTGACACGATACCCGTGCTTTAAGAGCTCAATTAAAATATGTTAAAGTTTAGAGACCAATTTAGAACCGGAACAATGGTTTGGGGATATATTGTGAAAATAACCTAATTATATGATATGCATCCATTTATTATTAAGAGTACTTTGCAGGGGCTGAAGAGGTCCACAAAAAGGACCAATGAGAAAGAACAGGCGGTTAAAGAGAGAGAGTGGAGTAGGAGTCAGTGATTCTAGTGGGTTCCTCTAGACAATAATTTTTTAGATTGTTTTTATTTTATTTTATTTTATTTTTTGTTTGAAATTTGTTTTTAAACTCAAAAACCACCCCACACTAAAAGAAAAAAAAAACAGAGAGAGGGGTCAGGCCTTGAGGTCTGCGAGGACAAGATTTTGTGTAGTACCATGATAAAAAAGAAGAGTTCCAAAATCTGATACAGGTTCTTACAACTCTTCCAACACTAGGTGTTGTAATAAAGCAAAAGAAAAGATCCACACACACCCATCAAAGGATCAAAAGTTGCAGAGATAAGAGAAACAAATACTGGAGCTTTTTTCATCTTTTGTCTCTCATCAAAAGAAAAGAAAAACCTTCCTTTCTTATTTTCTTTTGTCTTCCTTAAAGCTCATAAACCAAGTTGAGGTAAACAAAAAAAACCAATGGCAACTTTGGTTTTTTTTTTTTTAAAGCCTGAGGTATTTGAGTTTATTCATTGTGCTGCAACATGTTTTCATTTATAGCTGTTTCTGGTTTGGAGAATGGTGTAAAGAACAAGTCTTGCATGGCGAACCATAGAGTTGGAGAGACAGGTTTGACAGACTCGGGACCTTCTTCCAATCACCACCACCATCATAATATTCCTTATGCTGTTCTTCATGGAATGAATGTCCCCCCAAGTTTCATGTATGTCCTTTTTAAAAAAAAAATATTGCTGTTATATTTGTTCTTTCTTATGGACTATGGGTTGCCAATTCTGGTTTCACAGGCATCAAGAAGGGTCTGCTTTTGATTTTGGAGAGCTTGAAGAAGCAATTGTGCTGCAAGGAGTGAAAATTAGAAACGATGAAGCTAAACCACGTATACCCTTCACTTCTCCTATTATTAACTTATTTATTTTTTAGTCCCGATGTAGCTTAGCTCAAAGAGAGAGAGAGAGAGAGAGAGAGAGAGAGAGAGGAACGAGGGGGAAAAAGTAGGGGTTACCATTTCCAACACTGTAATCATACTAAAGCAAGACACTTGAATAGCGTGAGGATACAAACATAGAAAATATGACCTGTTTAGCATATTTTTATTACTGACTCCATAACTGTAAAAAAAAAGAAAGAAGAAGCAGGCAGGCTGTATGGGTTTGAATATATGATATATGGATATGGTTGAAAAATCTTGCTTTTGGTGATTCTGTGCAGCTTTATTCACAGCAGGCAGGCCAGCAGCTACCCTGGAGATGTTCCCTTCTTGGCCAATGAGATTTCAGCAAACCCCAAGAGTAGTTTCTTAACCTTGTTTTTTCACCTCCTTTGACCAGTACTTGAGAGAGTTGACAAATTATATGTTTTGGGATTATGTATGTAGGGAAGTTCAAAATCAGGAGAGGAAAGCACTGATTCAGGATCAGGAGTGAATACAATCTCAAGCAAAACTGAGAACCAGGTTGAGCCAGAATCACCCATCAGTAAGAAGACATCTTCTTTGGATCAACAACAACAGGTAGAGATGGCAAGTGATATCTCAAGAACAGGAACATCACAGAATCAATCAGCTGCTGCAAAAACACCCCAAGAGAAGGTCCTTTAATCATTAATAATCTCTTCCCCTAACCCTACTTCTCTCTCTCTTTCTTCTCATATCCCCAACAACTCCGGAAAAAAGTTGGTATCATTTTTTGTTATTATTACTGTATTGATTTTGATCCTTTCTCTCTGTGGGCCTATCTTTTATTCACAGATCCCAACAAACCCACAGAAAATCAAAGGATTCAGAGTTTTTTTTCCTTTCTTTTCGGATCCCTGAACGATTTTCTGATGAATGTCTGACATGAAATAGAGAGAGAAACACACAAATTACACATTGGAAAGCTAAGAAAGAATCTCTAGTACCTTTCTTTTCATTATAAAACCATGACCCCACTTTCCTCAATCCCTATAAATATAACCTCCTGTAGAAATCAGTTTTGGAATTAGGAAAAAAACACACACCCAAAGATCTACAACCATTAAGCCTGAGAGAAAAACCTAAATATAATGGCGGATTTTGATGATTCTTGTTACCCTTACCATGTTCATGATTACATGTTGCAAGAACAAGAGTCACATCGCCATCAGCAATCACCAACTCTTCCCAGAAACTTTGTGAGATCATTCTTAATCATTTTATTTCTATTTTTTTTATTTCTTAGTTTCATGGCCTACCAAACAGCCAAATGCTCTCATTTTCCTGACCAACTTCTTGTCTGTGCTTGATAAGAATATTTTAAATCACCAACCACTGCTTCTTCTTCTTTCTTTCTTTTTTTCATTTATTATAATTATATGTTAAATGAGTATTATTTCCTCTCATTATACACCTGTTAATACATACGCTTTTGTATAATGTTGCAGAGAAGGGGTTCAACTTCTGAGAAACAGCTTGATGCTAAGGTACAAAAGCAAAAAAAAAAAAACCATTTTTGTTTCTCGGTATTTTCTTACTTTTATTTTAGTTAAGTCTGTTCAAAATGTGTTTTTTTTTTCAGACACTGAGACGTTTAGCTCAGAACAGAGAAGCTGCAAGGAAAAGTCGTCTTAGAAAAAAGGTTGTTACATGAATACCTTAAAAAAACATTACATGCAAAACACTTGCATGGAGTTGCTTTGTTACCTGTCTTATAAACTGAATTTTCTTTTCTTCCTTTTTGTATGTCTAAAACAGGCTTATGTTCAACAACTAGAATCAAGTAGAATAAAGTTAACTCAACTTGAACAAGATCTTCAGAGAGCACGATCTCAGGTTTTCTTTCCCTTTACAGAAAAGTCTTTTTTTTCCCAGAAAAAGAAACTATTTCTTTTGTTTATTATTTCTTTTGAATTTTGTGCAATAGGGATTTTTCTTGGGAGGTTGTGCTGGTACTGTTGGGACTATCAGCTCTGGTAAGTTCCTCGGAAAAAAAATAATTAGTGTTTTTTTTTGGCACTATTTATTTTACCAAAAACGACTTTTATTAAAATGGGAATGTATTTTCTATGATGGCTGGTTTTTAAAATTTTAAAAAATTTCAAAAACTTGGATACAATGTATCTTTCTGTTTATAATTTGTTCTTTGTTAAATGACAGTTAGTCATTATTTTGACTGCATCTGTTAGTCAATTCTGATGGATATATATTCTAAGATTTGACCATAAAAAATTGTAAATTCTTCAGGGTCTGTTTAAATGATACTTATCCTATATATCAATTACAAAATGTCAAAGAAAATAGTAACACTTGTAACCTGACATATTGTAAAGGTTGTTTGGCCTTTTACAAACATTAGAGTTCAAACCTATAGTAAATGTATGAATTTGTTCAGCCATTGTTATGAGCTTTTCCACTTTCAGCAAAACAAGACATGCCCCTTTTTGGACAGCATATAGCAATTGGGAGTCTATATATATGCATACAGACACGTGTGTTATTTCATTACCATTGTCGTGTTTCTTTGATTTAGGGGCTGCAATATTTGACATGGAATATTCGAGATGGTTAGAAGATGATCAGAGGCACATGTCGGAGCTCAGAACTGGATTAAATGCACACCTTTCGGACAGCGACCTTCGGATTATCGTAGACAGCTACATTTCACATTACGATGAAATTTTCCGGTTGAAGGTAGCCGCCGCAAAAGCCGATGTTTTTCACCTTATAACCGGGATATGGACCACTCCGGCGGAGCGCTGCTTCCTTTGGATGGGAGGTTTCAGACCCTCCGACCTCATCAAGGTTTGAACTCAGCCATTAGTACATTAACAATGTATGCTAAATATGCATGCCCTAAGGAGGGGTAAAAGACCAAGTTTATATTCCCATGGGGAACTAGTTCTGATATATATATATGTGTGTGTGTTTTTAATGAATGAGCAGATGTTAATATCACAATTAGACCCATTAACAGAACAGCAAGTGATGGGGATTTACAGCCTGCAGCATTCTTCACAGCAGGCAGAAGAAGCACTCACCCAAGGCCTGGAACAGCTCCAGCAGTCCCTCACCGACACCATTGCTGGTGGTCCGGTCATCGATGGAATGCAACAAATGGCTGTCGCCTTAGGCAAGCTTGCCAATCTTGAAGGCTTCGTTCGCCAGGTATTTAAATTTTATCATCACTTCACAAGCTGATTAGCTAGTTTGACAGTTAGGTTACATTGTCAGATAAAATTACGGTGCTTGAAAATGATTTGTTGAACTTGTTGATCAATAGAAATCATTTTTAATGCGGGAGAAATATATATATTGCTTTATCTGTAAGAAGTCCATGGCAATGTTGAAAGCTATGGGTTTGATTGGGTATTTTTATCTATAAAAATTTCTATCAAAAGGTGGCTCGATAATGACATCTTTTGAAATAAAAAACCCTAGCTTTAACATTCAATGGAAAGTCTTGATTGATTTATTTTATATTGAAAGAAAAATAAAAGCCGACTCTTTACTTTTGTTTAATGAATGATTGGAAATTTTGAAATAGACCCAATCCTAAGACAAATTCCCATGACTTTCAACTTTCAAATCTTCTGAAATTTCCAAGTCATGCATATCAAGCTTTTTCATGTGATTTAAGCATCCTCAAACTAGAAGCTCATATCTCTATATTCATGTGTAGAATTAACCTTGTATTTTGTGATGTAGGCTGACAATTTAAGACAGCAAACCCTTCACCAATTGTCTCGGATATTAACGGTGAGACAAGCGGCACGGTGTTTTCTGATGATCGGAGAGTATTATGGACGTTTACGAGCACTCAGTTCTCTTTGGGCCTCTCGTCCTCGGGAGTAAGATCTCTTAATATCTCTAGATACTACATATTGAAACCCTAATGAAAAAATATGCATATATTAACCATAATTTTCAAATTAGTCATAGTCTTCCTTTTAAATTTGGGAACTTGTACTTGTCCTTTTCAAATTATTTTTCCTAAAAATAAAATGTTTGTAGATGATAAAATTTAAATTTAAATATACATATCGTGCAAGGTTTACCTACTTTTTAAACAAATATTACAATTTTTAATATATACAAATTCTAGACTTTCTATACAATTATTTATAGTTATCAGCTCAGCTAGAAATTAATTTTTAAAAGAAATTATAAAATTCAATTTTTGTTAGTTTATATATACATATGTGTTTATATTAATTTATGTGTAATTATTGATTAGTTTGTATGATGTAGGAGCATGATGAGTGAAGATCACTCATGCCAAACAACAACAGAGTTGCAAATGGTCCAACCCTCACAGAATCATTTCTCAAACTTTTGATTTAAGAAGAAAAGAAAAAAGGATCCAGTAGGCAGCTACTCATAAACCCTGTAATTTCCACGATGAAAGCTTTCCATGCAAAAAATATATTATTATATATATTGGGTTTCATCAACCTACTTAAGTTAGAGGATACCTTAGGGCTTTCTTTTGCTTTTCCTTTTTTAATCTTTTAGTTTGTTTTTATTATTAAGTTTATCCATGTAAATGAAAAAAAAATCAATTTTAATGTGCACAAGGGAGCTACCTATCTCTCTCTCCTTTCTTTGAAAGAAATTAAATTATTAGCAATGAACATTCAAAGTTAGAAAAATGCAATACAAGGACTAAAAAAAAAAGGAGTAATCCGAATTCAAATTTGACTCAAATCTAAAGCTACTGGAATTTAAATAATTTGAAAATAAGAAGATGAAAAATGTTTTTTTTATTTAAGGATGGGGAAGGGGTCGTGGAGTCGAAATTTATTTTACATCAAAAACCTTTCACCCGAAATCGCTCGTATCTGTCTGTTAGTCATCTATACATGTGTACACATATATATGCCATGAATATATTAAGTCACTTTGTCTCCTTGACTTCAGTAGGTGCCTCTTCAATGATGTAGAAAGCTAAAATGAAGAAAGAAAACACACAAGGGTTGACAGAAATAGAGGCAAAGACTGAAACCCTTGACTTCTTGCAAAAACATTAAAAATATGTCATCATCAAAAGCATATAATTTTATACATTCTATTAATGAGGTGTCATTATTGATGTAAAAATAGAGAAGAAATTGTGGGAAAGGAAGAGTGAAATGTGGGGATTCTTTTGTTTCTCTTCATTTAAACAAAGTGGTTGTGCACTTTATTTTTAACTTTCAAAATTATCAGTAAACTGAAAGGTGGAGAGGACCAAATAGAAATATATAATAGATTAAAGACATGCATGGGTGTTATTGTTGAATCAACTTGGCAGTGGGAAAAAGAGAAAGAGGTTTGCTATATAAATAAAATAGAAGTTGTTGGCAGATGTTTTAGTTTAATGGAGAAAGAAATGAGACAATGTTCGTTTCCTTTACCCTAAAATAATGTAGCAACTTCTGGGTTAAGTGAATGGAACATTGGGCATTTCTAAGTAATTTTTATAATAATAATAATATGAATTATACCACGTATCAGATCTATCTCGATTTAGTAAAACAAAATAAAATATAATATTTTTGTTGGAAATATTTAAAATTAAAAATAAAACTACCTTACAAACAAAATTCAAAAAGGAAATTATTAAGAAAAAAGTTTCCTACCCATTTTGAGGAATGGCGTTTGGCCATATACTCTAAAAAAGAGAGAAGAAAATCACCACCGCCATTGACTACAAAGGAAACTAATTAATAAATGGAAATGGCAGTGGGACATTTTACATGAAATTCACGTATAGGTGCTGTGAAACATACATGCCTTTAAATTTATTAATTTAATTCCACATGATAATCTTCAATTTTTATATAACAATTAAATCTTATTATTAGTAGTTGTATATAATTTTGTGTTTTTGGCCTATTCGTGAAAAATACGAGCGAATAGGAAATGGATATAATCAAGAACTTGAAACAGCATGCATGGTATCAAATGTTTGCCATTGTCAATCACACGTATTGGCTAGAATATTATGATTATTTTTGGTCCATTCAAATATTTTAAATACATAACCAGTCATGTTAAATTCTTGCGTTTTGTGATAAAATAAAATATTGACGGTCAAATTTTAATAAAAATCAATTTAAAATTTAAAATTTTTTAAACATAAAAATACAAAAATAAATTGAAATATTTGAAGAGATTAGGGTGTTAGGGTCTCGACCTTCTCCCCGATATCTCCCAAATGGATTTATAAACAATAAAATAGTCTTAACATGGTCATAAACTACGAACCATTTAAATTATCTAAACCAATTTATATAATCTAATTTAATATTAATCAAATCAACAATATTTACTTTTATATACTTTATTATAACATTATCACACCATTCTAGTGTAATGGTTTAATTTTTTAATTTTTATTCTGATCCTAGAATGAAAAATATTACTAACAAATTAAGTAATGTAAATATATCTATTTGATTAATTAAAAAATATAAAGACAATATTAAGCTAAAAGTAACGATGAATGTATAATCAAAAGTGTCACCAAATTCATTACATTGCAAATTAAAAATTTTGGAGGAGTTAAATATGATTTTACATTACTTGTAAGTAATGATATGAAGATAATTTAAAAATGTTGGGGGGCCAAATGAAATTTTGCCATTTTGTTAAACAAACATTCCATTGCTTTAGAGAGACTTGAGAAAGCTACTCTAATGAAGATGCTTTTATTCATGTGAAATTGAATTTTGTAGGAATAGAATGAGGTTTATTTATTGTAATATTTTACTTCGACAAAAACATTACTTTATAAAAGATAACATGGTTTAAAAGTAAATGCACACCATCACATCCGGCTCGAGATTTAAATCCGGTTCGATTTATGTATATCTTTATTTAAAAGTAAAATAAGAAAATATAGATAACTTTTATAAATTGAAAAAGAGGAATTTTATCAACAGAGTTTGAACTTTAGTGGTTGAGCATGGCTACTGTTCATAGAAATTCACATTCCTAACAGACTTTATGCCTGCTGGACACGTGTATTACTCTGGGCTACCTGTTGGACTCTCCTTGGGCATCTGCGAGTTGAGATCACAAATTCCCCCTGTCATGAGCGAGCAGGATCCGCGAGCTCACCTTACGAACATCCCTTGCGAGCTTCATACTATAAAGCTTGCCCGTATCCATCTAGTGGGCCCTATTCAGGTTGCAGATAGGCGACTCAAACTTTATCTGATTTCCAGGTTGGTGATCATAAGAACGTAACAAGAATTAGCCTCAATTTTAGATCTTTAAAATAACATTAAAAGTAACGAGTGACAATGTGGGTAAATGCATATATATTAATCTTACATATATGTGTGTCATTATTGGCATGCTTTTTAATTATTTTAATGTTTTAGATTATTATATAATTAAGTGCATAAGCTGTTGAACTTATCTACCTTTTTACTTTAATGCATAGCGTACGTCCTTTTAAAACGATGTCTTGAATCTAAGCCCAAATGCTGCTTTCGACATTACTTTTTTATATAAACAGTAATGATGGGGTTGAAATAAAAAAAGGTTTATTATACCTTCAGTCCCTGTACTCTTTAAACTTTTAAAATTTCTTTTGTATTTTTCATTCTCTTGATTGAGGTGAAAATTAAAGTTTAATTGATAATAATACTATTAATGAATTTACATTACATTGGAATATGTGTTGTTTATCTCCACCACATAGAGGTCTTGCTATGTCAAACTCACAGATGATCTCGCCAAGCACTGTATAACTATAAACATGTGGACTATACGCAATCTACATGTGACCTTATGTGCCCCACACTTATCCCACAAAACTCGGGGCTATATAAGCTACCCTTATGATCCAAATGCGAGAGGGCTGCTCTCTCAACACGAGCATAATAAGAAAGAAGAGAGCTCCTCTCCTCTTGGAAGACCATCACAAGCTTCCATACCCGTCAACATCTTCAACCATCATCCACCTATACGGCTCTCAACCTCTAGGTGAACCGTCAACAATATTGTGATATTTTAATATTCAAATGTTTGAGTTAAGAAAATAAAGTTTAGTGGATAACCCATTTAAATTTAGCAAAATTTAATAAGAATTTTATTAAATGAATTTTAATTTTCAAACAAGTAAAAGGACTAATTTTCAAAATTTTGAAAGAGTAGATGACCGAAGGCATAATTAGACCTAGAATCAATTAATTCTGTTGTTCATTAATAATATATACAGAATTAGAGTATATGAATATGAATAAATCTGTTTTTTTTAAAGAATATATGAATTATTTATACATATAATAATATTATATTTAGGATAGAATTGTTTTTTGTCAATTAATAAAGTATTGAGTGTAGTAGTAAAGTAGATCACATTTCTAATGAAAATACAAAGTTCGAATTTTGAAGATTACATTATTAAGAGGATCAATTATGGACCTTAAAAATAAACTATAAAACAGAGAATATTAAAATAATATATATTTTTATAAATAAATTTGAATAAAAAATTTGTTCCAAGTTTTGCTGAATATGGATGGAACTACCAAATAAATACTAAAATATGGTAATAAATTGATTTAAATTAGATAAAAAAATGTAACAAAATTATAGAGTCATAATATTTTAATTGAAATTGAAGAATAGTGATAAGTTTTGTACCTTTTCAAAAGAGGTTGAAGTATTTCATAGACAAAACTATAAATGTTAGATAATTCCATTGATTTAACTGGGCTGATTTGGCATTCACCAAAATGATTGCTGAACTTCACCTTATCTTGCATTAAAAAAGAAAAACAAAAGGAAGAGGAATATATTATTGTCATTATTTAAAAGAAAACCAAACCTATAATTTTTAGATAATCATATTTATATTATCTTTCATAACTATGTCAATGTTTGGTTTTGTTAATGTGTCTTCACTGCTTATGGACCCGAACCTAGGTGATCTTGGGTGAAACTAAGTGTAGGTCCGAACCGACTGATGTTGAAGAATCAGCGGATGAGTTGTGGTTAGGGGTGAAATGCCACTCGAACCCAGAGCTACCTGGTTCTCCCCGAAATGCGTTGAGGCGCAGCAGTTGACTAGACATCTAGGGGTAAAGCACTGTTTTGGCGCGGGCCGCGAGAGCGGTGCTAGATATGACCTCAAAATAACAAGGGTCGAGGTCAGCCAGTGAGATGATGGGGCATAAGCTTCATCGTCGAGAGGGAAACAACCTGAATCACCAGCTAAGGCCCCTAAATGACCGCTCAGTGATAAAGGAGGTAGAGGTGCAGAGACAGCCAGAAGGTTTGCCTAGAGCAGCCACCCTTAAAAGAGTGCGTAATAAAAAAAAAAGAAAAAAGCATGGGTTGTCTTAATTATTTTTTATAAATTATATTGATTCAATGTATTACAAACAATATATTAAAGAATAAAGTCATTTTGAATAATTAAAAAAAGGAATTTTATGAGTTAATAAAAGAAGAAGAATAATATGATATTAAAAGTAAATAACATGAAAGTGTGAGAAATGGTTATTATTTGATTTTTAAGAATATTAAATATAAAATATATTGGAATTAAATAAAAATGATTTTTTGAAATTTAAATTTGTTTATTTTATAGTGAAATTACATGTATTAGGTGAAAAAAATAAAAAAATTTGAAGTCTTAATTTAAATGAAACCATGTTATTCCATTTTCACCCTAATATTGTATTAAAAAAGGAATTTTGAAAGAAGAACCCACAAGTATTTAGGTGGAATGTGAATAAAGATTTACGTTATTTAAATCCACATTTTTTTCCCTCATTATTGTCTTATTATTATTTCCTTTTATTTCAAATATATTTATTTATTTCCTAAACTAAGACATTTTAAAATTATTTACCAAAATATGTTTTTTTTATAGGTGTAAAAGTTAATGTAAAATTTAAATGCAATGATTTCCAAGTCCCTTGGGATTAGGGAGAACTTTTTATTTTTGTTTCTTTTAGGATCACCTTTACAAATGTAGAGAGGAAAAAAGGGAATAAAATTTCGACTAACAAAATTCACCTCGACACCACAGTTGTCAATGTCACATTAGGTTTTGTAATAACTAGAGATTCTACATCCATTTTTTTTTTCTAATTTAAATGGATTGAGGTTTGTGTATATTCTTAATTTGTTAAGGCGATCAACAGGGGTGAAAGGAGGTGGTAGGGTCCTAGCCCCCAAAATGGAAAATTGCTGGTTTAATTTTGTAAAATTCATAAAAATTTAAGTTAATATTTAGTAAATTTATAGTTTGCTCTCAAAAAATGCTAAAATTTTAATTTAATCCCTTTTGAAAACCATAAAGTCATAAGCTAATACAATGAACGAAATTACATTTTAGCTTTCACAAAAATATATAACTTAATCTCAAACCTTAAAAAAAAGTTCTAACTTTACCCTTGGTGATCAATGGGTCATATTCCTTGGATTCTAGATTTTTGGGATTAGGATAATTGAAGTTCAATTAATCCTCTCAATAGAATCTTCTCTATTCTGAATAGATGGGTGATACCTCCTCACCTCCTAACCCACCACATGCCAAAACTTATGATAAAACAATGTCAGAAAGCCATCATACTTGAAAGCTTTAGTAGGGTCAATATCTTTAAAGGCCTGAGTTATCTCGTCTTGCTTAAAAGTCTCCTCTAACATTTGATTCACCTCCCTCATTATACTTCGCTCCACTCCCGCTAATATATACGAGACGAATCACCCCTCCAAGGCGATGTAAACAAGTCTTGAAAATAAGTAACAACAATTTCTCCCAAGTGATCCTCATTCTCCAGAACATTGGGCATTATCATCTTCCAACCCCCATATCCTATTGTTCTGCATTCTTTTAGAGGCAAACCAATGAATAAACCTTATATTCCTATCACCATACTTGAGCCACTTCGTTCGTGCTCTCTGCTCCTAATACATCTCTTTATCCGCCTTCAGACTCAAATCAAGTTTTACCTCCATTATCTCTTCCAAAGCAGCGTCATCCGATTCCAATGCATTCAACCTGTCCAACTATCTCTCAACATCCGCCCTCATTGCTTCCTATTCTTTTTTAATTCAAAACTCCATAAAGTCAAACCTGCCCCAATTGAAATAATTGATTAGGAATAGAACTCGAACTACATTCCCAAAGTCGGTGAACTTTATTCTCACATGAATTCGCCAAAATCCAAGCTGACTCAAACTGAAATTGTCTCCTTAGTGGGATTTGATCACCACAATCTCCTGTGTTTATCATAACCGAGAAATGATCTGAGAAACAATGAGAGAGATGACTCACTAGATATTGCGGAAACAAACCCACCACTCTATAGTAGCAATGCCACGATCCAAATGCTCCCTAATGTTATTATCGGCCAACCTACCTCGTTACCATGTAAACCACGACTTATGAAAACTCAAATCAAAGTATAATTTAAATATGAGATAAGAGTATAAATTTTAAAAAAATAAATATTCAAATATATGTTTAATACTAAAAGTTGTAAATTTTAATTAAAATTTTTTAATAGTTTAATATTTTAAATAATAAAACGAATTATTGTATTAAGTAAAGTTAAATCTAAATTAGTTATTGAAACCTTGACGAGTGTCCATATGTATTTAAATTAAAAATAATTAATTCATTAAAATTTTTGTTAACATTCAATAAAAGTATTTTTGTAAAGAAGTAATATCATTGAGAATAGTTTACCTCCTAGGTAGGGATAATTGCAAGAGACTTTGGGGTGGAAGAAACTGTTGAACCATATTGCTTCGGCCTCCAACTTCAAAATCAAATCTACCTTCATCCTCATCTCAACAGCTGGGATCAAAATAAGTCCCTTAGATCTCTTGATACCAACACAACCTCAGATTTCCTTACTACAACACTTTCCATACAGGGAGGAGATGACAAAATAGTGTGGAAAGCCGACCACAATGGGGTCTTTACGCTTAAAAATGCTTATTCCTTTCTTTTCCAGAGGAGCTCCTCCATTACTCTCCCTCAATCTCTGCAAATTGCCTCGGTTAATCTTTGGCAACTTCAAATTCCTTTCAAAATCATCGTTTTCCTGTGGAAGATTTGTAATAATTGCCTCCCCACTAAAGACCTCCTCTCTGTCCTCTATGCAAAGAAGATAAGGAAACCCCTGAGCATCTCCTTAAATTGTAGTTTTGCTTGGGCAGTTTGGTTTGGTTCCCCTCTCACACTCCGATCCAACTCTCTTACCAACACATCCATCTCCAGCTGGATTCTACAATGGCTCCAAGGAAATTGTATCAACTCTCAAGATTCAAGAAACTTCTACACTACTTCGGCTTGTACCCTTTGGATTATATGGAAATCGAGAAATGAACGCATTGTCGAGGATCTAATCCATGTCCTATAGGTGCTCTTATAAGATTTTCTGATCTCTGCCATTCGATTCTTAGCATATTTTTCAGACTATTCAATCAAGGACTCAACCTTCTCTCAGCTTTGGTGATCACTTCTCCCAATGATATCTATCGTTAAGCATTATTAAAAATTGACAAAATGATATGATTGTAGGAGCAGCTATTGTTCAGAACTCAAATGGATTCCAATTGTTGTCCATTCGAAGCTTCAAGTTTGCTAGCAAACTTCAGGCTAGAATTCTTATCTTATGCACTATTCTTTTGTCCCTTAGGTATCACAATATTTCTTCTTGTAGATTGCTGGATAGAGGCAAAAAATAGATCAACATCATTCTCGAACGCATCAAAGCAGGGTGAAAACTTCAACCAGCTCAGAACCTCCTGCAATTTGTTACCATTGGTCAGAAACTAGAGGACAACCACAAAGAAGAGAAACAGTGAAATGAGCAACATGTGCTTCAAGAGCTTTCATTAGTTTCTCTTAGCCATTAATGTTTTTCCTTAATGATGATGTACCAAAAAAATAAAACAATAAACTTTTCTTTTGTTTTTGCACGAAATGATGCCACATGTTTACAATTAAAAAAGTTCGAATAAACTTCGAAGAATTATTTGTTGTTTTATCCCTTTTTAGAATCATTAAATATTTTATATTAAAAAAAAAACTATTGTTATTTCCCTTTATTTTAGACCAATAAGGAAAATTTATGACTACAAATAGCCATGGGCTCCAAACTTAAATTACCGCTGATGGTGATTTAATTATTTTTATTTTCGGTGCTTACAACATTTCTTCATGCTTTGTTAATGAGTTTTTTTTATCACTACCAATATATCAGGTTGGTTTTAGTGGCCGAGGCTACCACTTTCTATGATTGAAATGTTCTTTTGATGTTCTTTTTTTCATGGTTTTATGATGGCATTGGATACATGATAATGGAAAAACTTGTGAAATCAGATTGTATATACCTTCTAATGAACTCAAGTGACAAGCTCATTTATTTCTGGGCAGAGATTAAAGGTGGAAAAAATGGACCGACCAGGAAAGTGGAATAATAGCTAATATATATAGAAAAATGAATCATAATTACATTATCTCAAGATCAAATTGCATCAGATAATTAGTAAACCTAAAGGGTCAAGAATATCAGAATGCAAATTTCAAATCTGAAAGATCATCCATTGGTATTTCTAAACCTATGGAATCATGATCTTGCAAGCCATCCTCATCAAAGTTTAGCCAGGAACTCAGATCTGGAGGACCAAGCTCATTTGGAACACCCAATTCTTCCATTGTATCCAACTCGTTTAGTTGCAAGTTCCCAAAATCCATGGGTTCCTCTACTTCTTTAGTTGAACTCCCGTGATTCTTACCCGGAGATGATGCCCTTCCATTTCTGGAACTTGATAAATTATTATTCCTTTGCTTGGCTTTTGCTTTAATCTTCCGCTCATCTCTGCTTTCACTTCTCTTTCCGTTTGCTCCTCCAACTTTGCCATCAAGTGTTGTTGATGTTACCCTAGAAGATGCACTACCAACAACCTCATCAATAAGTACTTCCCTCTTCCTCCCTTTGTTGTGAATGCCTGGATGAGCATCCGAAGTATCAAACCTCTCAAAAGTACTTGAAACAGCACCTGAGGCAGAGGTGAAATCAACATGAATAAGCTGCTCAACAGTTATACGGGACATGTATCATATTTCCCCGCTCAAAGAGCTTCTCTATATCATTAAATAAGTAAACGAGACATGATACATTTCTTTTTCTTTCTCATAGAGAGAAAATGCAATATCAGAAAAGAAAGAATTTTCGATTGCATAATACCTGAGCCCCTGGCTTCTGCTTGATGGTTGGAAGTTTCATTAAGAATTTTCGATTGCATAATACCTGAGCCCCTGGCTTCTGCTTGATGGTTGGAAGTTTCATTACAAATATTACTAGCAGTTCCAGAGCCAATACAATCAACAGACTTCGCTTCATTGCTGCATGGCGGTACAGAAAACATGACATCTTGCAATGCATGTTCGCTAAAGCAACTAGTGCCCGTCTGTTCAAATTTTTTACATTTATCTAAAGTTCGCTTGACAAAAGCCAATGCAACTTGTTTTGAAACCTTGCGAACTGCACTTTTTGATGAATTACTCCTACGACAAGCCTGCATAAATTGTTTGTAGGAACTCAAATAAATTATAATAAACACCTTGCTCCAAAATGCTTCAGATATAAACAATACACCATTCAACACCATACTATGAGATATTATAACCATTCCTCATGTAAATCAACAATAAAGCATGTCAAAAGGCCTGTATCTGTAAAATTCACCAATAAATTGCCATTACCAGACTAATAATGCATTCGCTACATAGCAAGGAAAAGTTCAAGATTATCAACCAAAAAGATGTTTGACAGTTTTCTCTCCATATTGTTAGTTGATAAAAAATGACAAAACTGGTTACCAACTTGTTAACAATTCTCACATGCAATCATTCTCACACCCGTAATTATCACAGAGAAACTTGTAAAATCTAGAATTCAGGATATAACAAAGTAATCATATGGAAGGATGAATGGCAAACAATTAAGCCTCAAAAGCTCCAAGTTAATAATCAGAAACAACAATTGCACAATGGATCACAGAAGTACCAAACGTCTTCTGTAAGCAATCTCAATTAATTGGTCCATTGCAACGTGCTCAATGTTCCTGCAAAGCAGACCACATTACTTTAGATGGAGCACAATTTATGAAGTTTATTAATAACAAGATCAGCTGTTTATCCCACCTTCTTTCTACATCTCTCCCATTATCAATAGCTTTATCAATATTCCCCAACTTTTTCTTCTTCTTCTGAATCTGTGAATTAATAGCCAAAAGAAAAAAGATTCAGATATGCAGTAAAAATTCAATTTAAAAGCAAAAGGTAAATAAATAAAATTTTAATATGTTATTTAACGAGTTTTATTTTAGCACATAAAGAAATAGTTTTGGGTAAATAAATAGCAACAGGATGATGTCCTTAAATGATCAAAATTTGAGATATTTGTGAAAACCAATAACAGTAATGAACAGAAACCTGCTGATAGAGACAATCATTAAGTTCAAAAACATTTTGATTTATAGCTTCCTCTCCCTCTGCCAAATCAGGCTGCAAAAAAGACAAAAAAAAGGCACTAATCATGTATGATAGTGGCACAAAACATTTGACATCCAAGATACACATACCTGGAACTGAAGAATTTTTTTTTTAAAATTAATCAATTCAATGTTAGCATGAAAGAAAACTCACCAAAGAATCTGTATAAAGACCGATACTATTCAACTCCAGCAAAAGCTTGTCATCCACACCCATCAACTGATACTGAGAGTCAAGAGGACTGTCAGAAACATTTATTTCTTTATGTTGGAGCTTACCCAGGTCAGTTGAACAGATTTCGCTCACTGGCCCCGTATCCAAGTGTGCAAAGTCATCATCTCCCAACCACCTTTCACTGCTATGTAATGAATTAGACATGCTGCCATTCCTAAAAGTATTTGATGCAACACTTACATCACCAGACAGCCTATCTAACAGAGAGTTCCTCTGACACTGAAAATCTGCATTTGACTCAACTTCAGATTCCATTTTGTCTCTATCTCTGAATTCAACATCCATCAGGTTGCATGAACCACAATGGGAATCATCACTTGCATAGTGAAGGGACATGTTCTTTGCTTCAATGCGGTGGTAAAGTTCGTCGCTATCATCTTCTTCAATCAAAGCAGAAAGTACTCTTTGATATAAAGGAGTAACCTTGTCAAACTTTTTTATATCAAATCTTTCACAGGCAGCATTAGTTTTGGCCATTTCTTCAACAGAATTAGGTGCATCTTTCTGCACAATACCCTGAGGAATGAAAGGAGTTCTTATCAATATTAGCCAACAAAGTTTGATTTAATTTCCAGTTACACTTTCCTTGTTTATAGCTGATTAAATAGATTTGGCTTTAGGGAGAGAAACATAAGATGATGAGGTTTACCAAAACATTAAATCCATCTCCAAAAATTTGAGACAAACTTTCATCAAGTTCTTCTGCCAAACTTAGCTGATGCAACATCAAAATAGCAGATAAGGAAACTGTGATGAACTAAACCCCAAAGTGTCAATGAATCATAAATACGTTAGTCACCATGTAGTACCTGTTGCCTGAGGTAAGATGTGTCCTCTGAGCTCACTGAACTAAAAATAGACCCCATTTTCTTCCAAAAAGGACCAGAACAAGCCAGACCTACAGAAACGAGAAACAGATAGCAATTTATACCCCTATAAAAGCTCAATTCACAAAAGGTATTTGATTTTCTTTAGGAGGTTCGGGGGACAGGAGTGGGTAAGGTGGGGTTATCATTGGAAGAGATGCATACTGCTAGAATTCCGTGCAGAAGTGGCAGCTGCAAATAGTTCATCTCGATCATCCTCATCAGATTCACCTGAAAATGGAATCCCAAATACACCAGACACTTTCAAGGATTTTCAACCACATTTCAGCAAGTCTGGCTGTTACAAAGGATGCAGGGACATGCACACAGATGTGTGATAGAACAATTCCTTCCACTATTAAAAAACTAAACAACAAAACATCTCCACTAAAAGAAAAATTAAACCCATGCAAGAACACATATAACTTGTTAATAGCTAAACTAGCACAGAAAAACTAAGAGCAAAATATTTGTCAAAATGATTACGTCATGTTGCACAGATGAGGTATTACAGTCATGATTGATGTGTTAAGATTGGTAAGAGCCATGCAAAATGAATAGATTTCCATCAAAGAGCTATTATAGTGGTGCAATAGACTCAATACTCTTTTATTTTTGAAATATTTGCAGCAAAGTCTCATTGGCCAAAAAGTAGTTAAAATACCTGTGAAATCTGAAGAAACATTGTTTAGCATCAACCCAACACGTGAGGCCTTGCGATCTTTGAGCTTCTTGGAAGGTGGACGGCCTGTTTTACTGAACCAAAGAATTTATGACTCATTCATCAGACTTCCACAACACAAACGAACAACTTAATACTAAAGAGCAAGATAGGAACCTTCTATTTTTATCAGAAGCAGATCTTGCGTTTTGAATTAGCTTGGTCGTTGTCAGATTGTTCAATTTCTCCCTCATAGGATGTACACCTGGCCTTGTCAAGGGTGGTGCACTGCTTCCATTCCTTCCTTGTCTTTGGACTCCATCTCCAATTTCATTTGTATTTTTATTCTTCCTTGTGGGCAATAAGAAAGGCCCAGCTTTTTGAGATGCAGGCAAAGAAACCTCACAACTATCAATTCCTTTCTCTTTTGATTTGTTATCTCCAGCCTCTGATTCTTCACTCTCAGATAACCCAAAAGGAGAAGAAACATTCTCAGGCTCCCGCTTAACTTTTGGAGTAACATTATCTACACTGCTACCAAGCAGTGATCCACCAGTTCCAATAGATACCCTAGCACTAAAATCAGGTGTTGAAATGCCTTGAGATGAAATCTGAGGTTCAGCATTAGAGACAGGGGACACTAAATTTGCTCTTCTTGTCCGTGAGATTTTATGTGGTCTCTGACCACCCCACTGGGATATAGCATGTGATGAACCTGTAGACATTGGACGTTTTTTATTGCTTGCAACACCCAAAGCTTGGACCTTATTTAAATTTGGCTGTTCCCCCCAACCCTGCAAAGCTCCGGATGACAGGTTAACTTTAGAAGATGAGTCTAACACCATGATAGACCCAGTTCTTGGTGCCCTTGATACCTTTGCTTTTAGCATTGTACTCGAGCCACTTGATTGATTTTCCTCCTGGGGACTTACCCTGATGAACAGAGCAATTAAACAAATCAACAATCAAAGAGAAGAAAGTCATACATGGTAGATATTAAATGCAAATTTTGATGGATATTAACAACATGAGATTCCTACCCACACTACAGATTCCTAGAACTAAAATAGTGAACGAACATACTTATTATTTGTTTTTATTACAACCCTCTGCTCTAACATAGCTGCACGATCACGAGGAATTGATGTACTCTCCAATTCATTCCTGAGCACTGTATTGGCATTTGAACCAGAAGCTTCAAATGAACCATCTGACCTGTTAATTCCGCTAACTCCAGGGGAAGATTTTGATCTGCACACATAAAAGAATGAACAAGCTAAGAGTGGTTTTAAGACCCATACATAACATATTTGAAAAACAGAAAAAAGATGGATGAGCATAATTTGTATCTTATAAACATAGAGTCTAAATTTGAAAATCACTTCCTCAAGCATTCAAAAACGCGACAACAGCAAACAAGCGGTCACAATCTGTATTCTATATTAGAAATTTAGAAATAAAAATAGGTAAAATAGAAACACCAAGTTTTTTATGATTGACAATCCCAAAAAAAGGGTACGAAGATTTGTCAATCCAAAATATGATGAATTCTTGAGCCAGGAATTTTGTATGGTTGGCCATCACAACACTACATGCTAAGCAATTTTATCTGAAAACCTCAATAGATCTTTTACATGCTAAACAAAATTATGAAGTTCCACACTATGAATAATGACAGCAACAATAAAATCCATAAGCAATAAAAATAGTAAAACAGAATGTTTCTTCTGCAATTACTATGACACTGACAGTTTGATCAATAACCATGAAAGCACATCCATAGTCAGTCACAAACGCCAGTTTTCTGTCATCAGCAATATATCCATGATTAGATAAGAGATCTAGTTCAAGCCTAAGCCAAATTATATCAACAACTAGGAAGCAAATTCAGTCAACAATCACCTGAAACCCAGTGTATCACATGACCGCAACTTTGATTCAGAACTCAGCTTCAGTTGCATAGCACGTTTTATGTCTCGACCAGCATTGGCAACTCTATTTCCTACAGCTGCAACAGACCGTTTCCTTTTCATCTTTGTCTCCCATCCATCACCTGGCAGTCTGCGGATCTTTTCTTCAATTTGTGCAGAACCCCCATTAACAGCTGGAAGCAAATCACCATCCTGTTCTATCGTCCCCTGCTGCCTTGGATTCACAGCAGTCCTGTTATCAGCCTGCTCTCATGAAAAAGAGAATGAAGAGAAAACAAGGGAAATACAATTAATGAAGCAAAAGCCAAAAATTAAGAGAAATAAAAAGGATCAAGTCAATCTATGTGATATGTTTCTGGCCTATTCCCTTCTTTTGAAAAATAAAATAGCACATCCAATCATGGTTACAACCAAAAGAAGGTGACTGAAAGGCAACAAAAAACTTTGCTCAATGTTGAAGAAAAATCAGCTGGTTTTTCTTTGTTCAAGAATGTATGCCAAGAAAGGTTAAAGCAAAATATATTTCAGCAATCACAGTGAAATACAAACCCATAAATCGGAAAATGACGTGCGAACACGCTTGTTGAGCCCCACAACCTTTGGCCTATCCTCCAATCTTTGAGTCACTATTTCATGCGTGTTTCTATGGATCTGGCTTCCCATCTTTGCAATGCTTGCTCCACTAGTTCTCTCACTCGAAATATCACTTCGTTGCAGCTTCTTTGAGCCTAAAGCTTCTTTATACCTTTCCAATTTAGAAATTGACTCACGTAATTTTTTCACTCTTTCCCTGATAGAAAGACAAAGCAGATTCAATAACCAAACAATGTCAAGTGTCCACAACTCATAAATATCAGGAATCATAACAGTGATAAAGTATGCACAATGTACAAGCGCAGAAAAGAAAACTGTGAGAAGAAGCACTACATTTGATGGCAGGTTCCTTTTGTACACCTGAGAGAAATACTCAAGTGCCAAAGACCTGTGAAGATGTGATGTCTACATTGGACAGAAAACATAGTGTGCATATGCACCATGTCACAGAAAAGGAAGGGACTATACCTGGCCTTTCTTGAGGCATCTTGAACACTTTCCTTAAAATTCTTAAGCTCCTCTGTTGCCACGGGAGGGGAAAGTTTGGAGTGTGAAACTCCAAAAGAGTGATCCTCTGAAGTACTACTGCGAAGTGGAATACCCAGAACCCGGCTTAATTCTCCAGCCCGTGTATATTTCTGACTCCCCAATGTAATTGGCTCCAAAGGCAAACACTGAGGCAATGGTGGAATATCCGAAGGCAATCCAGCACTCCCTCGGCCTAAATTATTCCCAGAACTAGACATTTTTTCCCTCTATGTGAATCTCCTGACTTTGAACTTCCAAGTCTGTCCGAATGAACTGAAGACTATTATCCACAAAAGCCAAGTAACTCATTCTTTTATCCCCTTACATACTGTTTAGTTCTTGCCTTTTGCTTTAGAATTTGAAGGCTTGAAAATTCGAAGTTATGACTACTTTTATACAGAACAATTAAGTTAAATGTAGTGTTGCACTTTATTTCTTCGATCATTCTTAATCTTGCTTTTTGGCAACATTTTAAGAAGCAAAGCAACAAGCAAACAGAACCTAAGCAAAATGTATCAACAATTCTTTTGAACATAAAATTAAACTTAACTTCATATGGAAAAACATATATAAAACATGATCTTTTTTATATACAACGTAAAACCCTAACCATTTCATCCCCCCCATGCTAATTTTTTCAACGAATAAAGCAGTAAACTTTATTTAATTTTCCGCCATATATAAAAATCCCCATTTAAGTTCAAGTAAATCAGCAAAAAGAAAAATGACCATCTAAAACCCAAAAAAAAAAATTCAAAGAACTTCAAGAAAATGAAATCCGTTTATGATCATAACGAAAGACAAATGAGAAAACTCAATACTTACCTTTGAAACAAAATTACAAATAAAAGAGCGATTTTTTTTTTTGACATTAAGGAAAAAGAAAAGGAAATTAGAGTGTTGAAAGATTCAATTACCAGAGAATCAACGAAGCAAATCGCAGATCAAAATCAGGAGAAGAATTAGGGAAAAAAGATTAAAAAAGAAAGAAAAGCGGGAGAGATTATTATTATTATGTTAACGATAATGTGTAAAATATAAAGTATAAAATTTCCTTTAGCGTAGACTAATAGATTATTGTTACTGAGTAAATTGCACTTCGACCTTTCTAATTTTATAAAATTTACAATTCGCACCTTGATTCTATTTTTCTTGTTTAAAAAATATAATTTTGTTTTTGTAATCAAAATTAAAATAAATGATTGTTATTTAGTTCACTTGAGAATTATTTTTCAAGAAAGTTTCATTTCAAGTAATTGATATTTCTATTATTTTCTTTTACCTATTTTTTTTATATATTTTCATGTATATTTTAAACAAATATAGAATATTGTTATTTTTTATTCATATAAATTATAATGCTTATTGATGGAAAAATGGAGATGAAAGGAGGAGATGATAGTTCATACGATTTTGAGCATATTAAAAGGCATGAGAGATGGAATTACCAACTTGGTGTGTAGTATTTTCCAGAATGAAAGAGAGTAGTAGAAAATACATAAAGTCTTTCCAAGGTTAAGGATGAGTATTTATAAGTGAGGGTGACCTTTTCTTAACTTTAGGTCACACGTATATGAAGTAGGTCTTGTCAAAGTCGATCACTTGGGGAGCATGGTAGCCCTCTTGAAAGGACTAGGCGAGGTTTTATGTGTGAACCATGCAAGGATGGACATATCACCTATCCTCAGTGAGATAGATCAAAGGAACTCCACGTGTTATGCTTTGACGAAGTGCAGCTCTTGGCAAGGTAATGGTTGGCAAAGTTATGCCACAATGAGTGATCTGTCGTAATTTGATACGTCAAATTAGGCTCTCTAAAACACTTGATGAGTTTGTTCTCAAGCAATTTACAAGTCTTTTCTATGCTTTTTGTTGATTTTTAGCTTTTAGTATTAATGATCGTTTTTCTTTAGTTTTAATCTTTTTGAGACCCCAATTGGCAAAATGGTGACATTGAGAGTCTAATAGTGTATTTGAGTTTGTATAGGGAGACAACTATGGCCAAACCGTGAGAAAAACTACATATGGTGTGGATGTTGTGACACTGAGCTTCCATCACCTCAGGGGAGTAAAATTTCAATGAGAAACCAACCTGGAGCAGTCTACCAAGCCTATAAAATGCCTGATTTTTAATGGTACCGAAAAAGAAAATTTCAGAACCCCATTTTCGTAAATCGAGTTTGTTAATATTGATATGAGATTTAATAATAATAGATAGTAAAGGGTCCCTATGGGATGTAATTTAAATCAGTTTTACAACCGAAGCTCAAAATTGAAAGTTATGGTATTTTAGTTTTAGAGACTAAATTGAAGAAAATATAAAACTTTATGGGTACCTGAAAAACAAAATTATATAGGTTCATACATATCATGGCATAACATAAAAATGTTTGGTATTGATGAATTGTTTAAAATAATTGTTTAGATCAAGAATTGAATTGAATCGGAGATAATCAAGGAAAGTCAAAATTATTGATTAGCCTTGAAGATTCATGTAACACCCCATACCCAGCCTATAAGTTACGACCAAGTCTAGGGGCTACATCAATTGATATTAAAACAAACCAATCTTCAACCATTTGAATTTTAACTTTCAAAAATCACATAATTGATCAAACCAAACATAATAGTTACAACTTTCTAAACGTAATCCAAAATAAACACATAGTAGCATAAATCATTAAAAACACTAAAATAGTTAAGGAGTATTGACTGAGCTCTTGTCATGTCACCCCGCCTAAGTCTATAGGTCACTTGTAATCCAAACAAATATACTAAATGAGTTTTAACTCAGAGTGTAACTTACATTCGATAATAAACGGTAGTAACACAGATATGTTTTTAGTTTCTCATAAATCAATCATTTCTCAAACTTAGATACATAATTAGAAACATAGAGTGTCAGATACCATTGTAGAACACTTCAGATATACATGCAGATTCCTACCTCCAACCGCTACACACCATCTCCGACCATTCCTACACACCATATAGGGTACCAAGTACCTATCCATCCCTACACACAATATAGTGACTGTATGTAACGTTTTAGAACAATCGTAGCCTATCTGCTAGACCAAAATGTGATCACTCGCCAAAATCAGAAATATATGTTGCTTACCCACTAGATTTGGCAAAACATTAAACTGCCCACACTTCCTTCTTTATACAATCTCAATCCCGATGTAGATGCAGATTTAACAAATATCATATGCAAGTATACAATCATACAATTTCAGACCGTACTCATGTAATGCTATTATGCTTACTTACCAAATCTCATAACAAATGCATATATATATCAGAACAACAAATTATTTAATAACAAGTTGTCAGATTACAATTTCAATGTCTGGCACATGGTCAAGCACACGCCCGTGTGACTCACAACCTCTCACA
Source organism: Gossypium hirsutum (assembly GCF_007990345.1). Classification (NCBI taxonomy): domain Eukaryota; kingdom Viridiplantae; phylum Streptophyta; class Magnoliopsida; order Malvales; family Malvaceae; genus Gossypium; species Gossypium hirsutum. Next base: position 37,975,996 of record NC_053445.1, on the reverse strand, counting down.
TAGCTTGGACATATACTCGTGTCCCTGACTCATGTGACTCTGAATCCAAAGTAACGCGTTACATGGCCTGGACACACGCCCGTGTCCCTAGCCTATGTGCCTCCAATTCGAAAACACTAAGTTACACGGCTGTGTGGCACCGACAGCCATATTTTTTAGCATTCGAAACTTGAAAAAAATCAAGTTTTCGTTATGCACTTGACACGGTCTCGACGTAGAAGCAACCGAGATTAATCCAAAGCCTAAAAGCGACAAACCATGGGCCAATTACGTAATTAATCACAACAAAATGCCAGAATTAAAGTAAAAATCTGAGTTGCATCAAAAAGTTCGACGAAACCTCAAACTCAAAAATTTAACCTCTTATATTCGCACAAAATTGAAATCCACAGAACTACAATGTTTAGGAAACATTGTTCTCACGATTTTCGCCTAAGAGAAGACCAAACGAAAATTTAAACAAGGAATTCAAGCAACTAAGCAAAAGTCACCTTGACAAAATAAACAAACAAATACTAACAGAAATTCATATCAAGCTTACGCAATTATCTTGACAATCAAAGATAACGAAATACGAAGTGTTTCTGTCGTAACAGCAGCAAAAAAATGACACAAATTTAAAAAGAAATAAGGCAATAAAAGAACGCGATGGAATGGGAAAAAAGGAAAGAAATAAGAAAAAAATAGGAAGAGAGAGGGAGGAAACGTAACAGGAAGAGGGAAATTTCAATTAGTTTGTTTAAAACTAAAAAACCACATTTTATGGAAAAGTAACAAAAATTATTTCCTTATTCTATACGCAGAGACTCAACATCAGACCAAAGGGAAAACAAAAGCTTAACCATCAAACCAGCAGGCTCATTCTTGACACAGATTAACGCAAAAAATAAACTTAAGTTAAGAGTTCAAGGATAAGGGTTAAACTAAAATAAACAGTAAAAATTCAAGGAGGCAGAGTCAAACCCTCGATCTCAAACACATAAATAAAACACTTAACTATAGATACAAAGACTTAATTATTAACAGGATTTAATAAACAATTGCTCAAAATTTGGAGTGTTACAATTCAACTTGTTTGTTGTTTTTACCAAGTAAGTTCATTTGGTATTTGTTTATATAGGTTTTTGTGTATTTGATTTGTAATTATATAAGTGTTTACTTGTGAATTGAAAAAAAAATGTGAGAATTGGACTAAATTGTAAAATGTTGATTATAATTGAAAAAGAGACCTGTGTGAACTTATAATAAATATTAGGATACGACTGGTAATGCCAGTAGGGTCTTGCACACTTATAAAAGATTGATTACAGATATTACTGTGATCCTGCAGTTGTTGCGGACTTGAAGATATATATGACACAGGTTTAGTCTGTACTTGTAACCTGATGTTGTTTTGAAGGTTTAACCCATAGAGGTAACCTAACATGTATATATTCAGCTTGGACAAGCAATTGGATGTGTCGTTATAAAGGTTTAGCCTGAGCTGGTAACCTGACACGAATATTCTTAGCTTGAACGAGCAACTGGTGTGATGTAAATACCTATTATCCGAGTCTGTTTACTGAGGTTCATTGGGAGAAACAATTTATGCAAAATGAGAAATCGAAATGAGATATAATAATCTTGATGTTTACTTGAAAAAAATGTTGAATTGAGCTTTAACCATGTATTGGTACCATGACTTGATATGTATGTGGTTGATTCATTTCTTAATTGCATGAGTTTTGAGATTTTTTGTAAAATGACATGAATTGACATGATATATGATTGATATATCATATGGTTTAATTATATGTTAAACTTACCTTGTTGGTGTTGTGCTTTGCCATGTCTAGCTAATTATGCCAAATTATCGTATTGTAAGATAAGGCAAGTTTTGTTTAACGTCTATGATCTTACTAAGCATTTTATATGTTTACTTAGTTTGTTTTCTCTTTTCCTTGTAGATCATTACCTTACAGAACATGTCAAGCCGGATCACCCCGAAGCTCACACTATCCTATCACTGAATTGATAGATATTTGATCATCTTGAGTCTAGGGTTGTGGCATATATATAAGTGTTTTGGTATATATCTAAATGTATAAAAGTCTTGATGAGTTTGATAACTTTTGATGGATTTGGTATATGATGCTTCTCATGTTGTTCATGGTATATGAATTGGTTAATACATGAATTAGCAATGCTTAATGATTATGGGAAGTTGAAACACAGATTTGCTTAAGTTTGTCATGTAAGATAATAGGATGAGGTAAGTAGAATGGCCAATATGATGCTTGGTTGAAATGATGAGTTTGATTTATATGTTTGAGATATGTATTGGTTTATTTGGTTCAAGTTTAATATCTTTAAATCATTAAGGTATATAACATTCATATGTGTATAAAATGGTAAGTTTTAATGCATTATAGCATAAGTAAGATTGATATTTGAAAAACTAAATTGATTTGTTTGAATGGCATTTGATTGATTGTATAGAAATGGTTAGCTTGGTAATAGGTTGAACTTATATTGAATTGGTTTGATTTGAAATGATTAAATGACTTGTTTTGATATGTTTTTGGTAAGTTTTGGTTCAAATGAAATTGAAATTTGATGCACAAATTAATAGGTTTTGTTAGAGAGTATAAAATAGGTACAAAATGGGTCATTTTTACTAAAATTAAGGGTCACGTTACGACCTCAGATTTTAGACATTGCAACGTTGCCATTAGAGTAAGTGACGTCGTGATGAGCTAAGGCTTGACATCTCAACATGACATACTAAGATGGCAACATTGTGATGAGTACTAGATGAAGTCGTGACGTCGATCTATACATTTTAAAAAACTTTACAATTTGGTCATGTTTCGTGCTTGGGCTGACAATTCGGACTCAAAATTGATTGATTATCATGATTTGAATATGATTGGTATTAGATTATATATATAAATAATTGTATGATGTCTAATTGGTTATAGTTGTTCTGGCAACGAATATAGCATTCTGTAGCTCAGACCTAACGATTGGGTTGGACAAGAGAAAAGCTTTAAAGCTTGGTTCGATACTCGATTCTGCTAAAGCGAAGAGGGATCACAAGCAGAAATGGTTTATGTTCGTAGACATTAATATAGCAGGTTGAAGAATAAGTGATTTTGTTGATACATGGGCATATGTATAAATGATTGTATGATGTCTAATTGGTTGTAGTTGCTCCGATAATGAATGTAGCGTTCCGTAGCTCAGACCTGACGAACAGGTCAGGCAAGGGGTGTTACAGAGGCTTTAAAGCTTGGTCCAATGATATTCAATTCTACTAAAGTGAAGAAGAATCACAAGCAGAAATGATTGATGTTCATAGACATCAACTTAGTAGGCTGAAGAATAAGTGCTTTTGTTGATACAAGGGCATTTGATTTGTTTATATTCGATAAAGCTGCAGGTAAACTTGGTTTCTCAGTTAGCATTTCGACCAAAAAATATCAATATTTTCAGTTCCAAAGAGGTCTCAACTGTGGGAGTAGCACAATGAGTTGAGTTACAAATCAGTTAATGGAAATGTAAGGAAGATTTTGAAGTAATTCATTTAGATGATTACAATTTTGTTCTTGGCTTGAATTTCCTTAACAAGATTAATGTTTTGTTGGTTCCTTTTGTTGATTACATATGTATATTGGATGCTCGTCAATGACAATGCGTTGTGTTACTAAGTCGTGATAAGAAAGGTGGAACCAAGGTATTGCCGACCATTCAAGTAGTCGAATATGTTCATTGTGGTATGAACATTGACTTGGTAGATCGGAGTGCTACGAAGACCCCCTTGAAAATGCTAGAGATGCAATAAACTGATGTGAAGGTTGTTGAGTTATCAATGGGGCTACCACCTATGATAGAGGTGGGTTATGCATCAAACTTTAGGGGAAACGTAGTGATGCAAATTGAATAGTTGAACAAAGTAAATGCTATGAGCGAGGTACATTTCAAACACTTATCTAGTGTTTTACAAAACCAGAGTTGACGACAATACTCAAAGTTATCCCGATATTCAATGTGGGAGTGCCAAAACCTAAGACCATACGGTTTACCAGACTTAAGTTCTAATCACGTGACACATGCACCCTCTTAAACTACTACACAGATACAATCTACGAATTGATCCCATGACGGTGAGAATGTGATGAACACCTTTGACAAATAAATCAATTGTTAGGTTTATGAGTAGTTATAAAAAGAAAAACGAGTTAGAAAGATGAAAAGATACCCTTAACAAAATATTTACAACATTTTATTCATTTATACGAGTAACTGCTAATTTGATACGAGTAACTGCTAATTTGACGTTGAAGCATTACTACACAATCAATTTACTTTTTGTCTTATTCGATCGAGTCGAATTAAATTAGTCGAGTTCATGAATCCTATTTTAACAATCGAACTCATTTAAAAATTTTCGAATTAAATAAAAAAATTTCGAGTCAAATCGAGTTAACGAATACTATTATTTGTAGTCAATATTACATTCACATGAACTGATTATTTAGTACATGAACTGATTATTTAGTAGACAAGAGACAAATTACAAGATAAACATTTATCAAAACCTAATATTTTTAGCTAATAATTCATTTATTGAATTCTCAAATTATGTAATTCACAGAAAATTTTAATTTTTTTATTCAAATTTAATCTAAAGAACTCAATCTAATTCAAAATTTAAATTTTTTATCAACTCACTAACCACAATTCCTCCTTAAAGAAACATTTAATTTACTATTTTTTGTAAGTTTCATCACCAAAAACTATTTTTATATATTTTTTAATACGTAAAAATATGACGAAATATTTATTGAGTAAAGCCAAAAGAAACAATACACTGAATATATTTGTATATTTAAAATAAATTGGGTTTCTAAGATGTTAATAAAATGCAAAGATAAAAGGGAAAAGCTAATCTAAAATCAGTCTGTGACCTGGGGTTGTTCACAGTGATGGTGATCAATGCAGTATCAAAGTTTAAGATACAATTAATTTAATTTAAGTACTTATTATTACACACTCATATATATGCACATGATCCTTTCAATAAAAAAGACAAAGTGACTAATATAATAATTTGGACATATCCTTAATTATTATTTAGATATGGCTAAACTGATGAAGCTAAGCTATTGTGATTTTCTGTATTCTCTATTCTCTATTTCTCACTTTCACCATCCCAAGCTCACTGTCCTCCTCACTGTCCTCATCTTATCAACAACCTTTCTTTGTGCTGGTAATTTGGATTGTTTTCTTTTCAGAACCTGTTCATGTTTTCATCATATATACAAACAAATAAGCATCTTAATGGATTATGGATAGAAACAATTATGTTATAAATTTATTAAAAATTAAATATAATTTTAATTGAAATGGTAAAACATTTAAAAGATAAACAATAAGATGTTGACTTCAAATCTGTATATATTTTCCTAGATTTATCATATAAACATCCTTAAAATAAAGAGATAAACACCCTTAAATGAGATCAGTTGTCAAAAGCTTTGTATATGCAAGAGAAAACTTTTAATACTTGCCAAACTGTGACACCGATTAAAAGGCTAAAAGTACCAATTAAAAGGCTGAAAGTAGAACTTACTAGTGTACTTACTAAAGTGCCAAAGGTGACTACCAACTAGAGGACTAAAAGTAATACTTACAATCAAGCCAAGCCTAAACTCAATTAAACTTATTTACCAGGTTTTGAATTCGAACTTATTTCAAAGTTGAGCTCGACTCAATAATTATCCTTAAAGGCAATAACCTAATGTAATAATATAAAATATAAAAAACTTATTTACCTCTTGCTTTCGCTTTTGCTCGTTTTCCTCCTGCTCAAAGTTAAAGGCCAGAAACAATGGTAGTTATTGACCATTTGTATATACAAAAACAAAAGTAATTTCAACTTTTCCAGAAGAAAGTATTTGTTTACCACAAGCTGCTTAAGCTTTGCATTCTCCTGTTTCAGCTGGTTCAACTCTAATTCCAGTTCCACTGTGTACGCCTGCAATTCAACAAACATGAGACTCCAAAGTTAATAGTTACTGGTATTGCATCCATTTCAACAGGCAAAACACACTCTTACAAGCATGCAAAAAAAGAAGAAAGCACAATAACATATATAAGCACCTGTTTCCTTGCTCGAGATCTTGCTGCTGACTCTCGATTCTTAATCATGCGGCGTTGTCTCCTTTCGACTACCACCTCCGGCGGACCATCTATGATCCTCTTCTTGTTCTGTATCACGACGGGCTCTAACAGGCAATTGGTGCCATTCCCATTTTCAGCAACATTAGAAGATTCCCCCATCATATTTTTACTCTGCGTGAAAATGGGGTATGCTGCGGCGTAACCATTGCCTGGTGCTGCCAAGTTGCTGGGAACAATTTGGTGGCCTGGGAATCCTAGCCCCATCACATGTCCCATCCCGAAGTTTGCATCCAAGCTTGCACTGCTATTTTGAATAGATGTCAACATTTTCTGTTGAGAAGATCCGGCCCCATGCCCCATTCCGTAGGTTGCTTCTAGACTTGTGCCATTCGGCCGGGTAGCTGCCACCTTCCTTTGTTGGGAAGATGCTGATGATGGTTCTTGAACAACTCCGGCTTTGATGAGAAAATCCTCCAAAGTCATCTCTCCGAATGTTTGTTGGCGCTGAGGAGGTTCGTGATCAGCGATGTTGTTAGCCTTCCGCTGCTGCGGTAGCTCTTTCTGAATCTCAAACCATACCTCATCCACAGTTTTCTTACAAAGTGGGGTGGGATGGAGAAAGAGCCTTGTCGGGCCAAGGTTGGTTGACCTCCGTTGCCCTTGTCTTTGTCATCGCGAGCCTCGTTCTGGTCGAGCTGTGGTGGCGCTTGGTTTTCCTCAACATTCCACAAGTTGGCAAGGAATTCATCCATGTTCATGGACCCAAAAGCCTTCCCGCTCTTCAGTTGAATCTCGTCGAGGGTGAGGGAGAAAATCGAACCCTGTTTGTTCAAGGAAGAAACAGATTGATCCCGAGTTAATTCCTGGCGTTGTTGCTGCTGCTGCGGCGATCGCGGTGCTTGCGATGGTGACGCTGCCTTGATGCCACCATAGGCAACACTTTCTGATTCAAAAAGTGCCATTATTTTTACCACAATTCCGAGACTACTTCAATAAGATGGTACAGGCACTACCTTAACGATTAAGCTAACACAAAACAAAGATAAACCTCAAACAAGCTCCTGCAAAATAACAAAAACACACAAATCATACATAGTTTATACCCGCACTTAAGTTTCTCATATGGTTAGCACATTTTAATATAAAATTGCAGATAAATAATAATAAGACTTGAAGAGACCAGAAAAGTGACACGAAATTTATAATCTCAGTAACTATAATCTTCTTCTCTGCAGTACTTGTTTTTTCTTTACTTCAGTACAATTTGTTTTTTGAATGATCTTTGACCCTTTGCATGTGCTTGAGTAGCAAAATTTTTACTTTCCCAAAACAGAAAATACATATAATTACAAAAACATTTATATTCCAGCTAAAGAACACTCTAAAATAGATCAAATCTAACGCACCTCTGGTTTTTATAAAATTAATAAAAATATTTAAAAATTAGAAATAAAAATAAAATATATATTTATAAACAAAAAACAACCAAAAAATTTTGAAAAAAATTCGTTAAAAATTTTTATATAAAAAAACCCGGTTAAAACCCGATTTGTTTCAAACAGTTCTAGTTTTTTGGTTATATCTCACCAATTGAACTGAACCTTTATTCTCGGTTCAGTTGGTCGATCCGGTCTAGTTTTCACAATTTATGAACACATTACTGAAACAAATTTTTCATAAAACATATATTTGGGGGGCAAAAAATGCATCAAATCACTCTTACAAGGAGTAGCAAGTGCAGCAAGTCAATAAATATCATGCATTTGGATATAGGGAATGAAGAGAAAGACAGAATGAGATTAAGCTTTTGAAAACCAAAGATCGACATGCAAGACCATAGATCAACTATCCATGGAGAAAGAAAGAAAATCCACCAAGAAAACCATATGTATCAAAGATATGAGAATTAATATGAATTGGAATTACAAGAAACCATGGAAATAAAGGGGGAAAAAAAGAAATTACCTGAATGTGATCTGCAAGCATTGGAGAAGCTTTGGAAAAGGAAAATCAGAATTTTTTTAATATAATCTTTTTTTTTTGTACTTTTTTGAGTGTTGGGAAAGAAGAGGAAGAGGAAGAGGAAGAGGAAGAAAACTGTTGGTAGTACTGTAACTGCAATGCAATGGCCACCTTATTACATGCAAAGGGAGGGAGGGTGTGGTCCCCACTTTTGGGCACAGTTTTTGACACGTTTGTGCCACATGCCACTTAGTTTATGCCAAAATTCCCCTCTTTTCAAATTTTCATTATTCTCCTTTACAATTTACATTCAAATATTAGCATTTCTTATTCACACTCTCTTCTTTTCCCCTTTTAATTTATATACAAAATTTTAATTATTTATTCAATAACTGACTTTATATTTCATTTATAAAATTTTATAAATAATACATTTATATATTTTTTATGAATTATTCTGGTCAATTTATTCCCTATTAACAAGTGAAAAAAATTAAATAGTCAACAATTTAATTTACAATTTAGAAATTTTTCTACTTTGTACAAATGCTTTAATAATCATTAGGATTTCTTTTATTAGTATTATATTTAAATGATAAAAATAATTTTTATATATTAACTATGTTTGGTAATTATTATTTTGAATAATATTATTTTGTATTTGAGATGTTCATGGGTCGATTTAGACTAAGTGTAATATTATTATACTTTATGCTTGCCCAAGCCTGACCTGACCTAAGGTATGAACCTAAAATTTCGTTCAAACTCGCCATATTTATAAATGACAAACCTAAGTACATTTTACGATCACCCATATTATTTTTTAATAATATTTATATTATTTTTAATTAATAATTATATATTCTCAATTATTAAAATTATATATATAAGCAACTTAATATTTTTAAATATGTTTGCATTATAATATATATTACTATATATTTAATTTTTACATTTTATAAACTATATAATATACAAAAATAACATAGTATAATATAATACAATCATAAAAAAATGGGTCAGGCTTAGGCCTTTAATGTTTGAGCCCGAATCTAATTCATATTTTAAACAAGTCTAATTTTTTTTTCATACCTATTTTTCGGGAAAAATATTTTTACCTAAATTCTCTCAATTTTTTTGTGAACCTTTGAGTTTAGGTAAGTAACTCATTGCATGAATAAGTCTAATTTGTATTAATTATGCGAAGTAAAATTATATTATACATTGATGTTAAAAATACTTTAATTATTGTTTTAAAAAATTATAATATTTGAATTGTTAATTAACTTGATGGCAAGAAAATATTAATTAAGTTAATATATAAAAAATAAAATGGAAATTATAAACTCTATATAAAACTGTTAATAAAAAAGTAAAATTCAAATAATCTTAAATGACAATTTAATATTAATTTTTAGATGTATCATATGTTGTATTATTATTAGTTTTATTTTAATTTTTACAGACACGTGTGTTTAATCAAACATGTCTTAGATATATTTGAATATATATATATATATAATTGTTAAAAAGGTTGCATTCTAGAAAAAAAAAAGTTAGAATTTTTTAATAAAAGATGAATTAGAATTATTTTTAAGTATAATTGTTAAAAAAATATTTAATACACTCTTAATAGAGTTTCTATTCTCCACAAAAAAAATTAAGATGATGATAGATTTCCAATAACATTATTATATATTATATTATATAATAACTGCGAAGTCGCAATAAATTTTTTTAACTCTTTTGAAGTTAAAAGAACACCAAATACTAACCTTTAAAAAATTGAAAAATTTACAAAGCAATAAAAGAGCTTTGAGTAATGGGTAGTTATAACAACCACACAATTATTTAAGGGTAGGTTTGGATGAGTATTGCGTTTACCTGTGATTAGTGTAAACATAGTAGTGGCGGTGAGATTTGATATTGTAACGATACTGTAACGTGAGACATAAAGTAAACTAAACGCATCGCACCGCACCTCGCTACCCATCTAAACCCATCCTAAGTTTGTTTGAAACAAAAACATGAAGAGAAATCACAAAAATCTAACACAAACATAAAAGGTTTGAAACTTCCAAATGAGAAAACAAGATTTTTTAGAATTTTAAAATTAAGGAAAAAGACCAATTGAATATTAGTTCGATGTCAAGGTAGGAGGAAGTGAGTTCAAATGTGCTGAAGCATATTATCTTCCTATTTATAGGTTAAAGAGTAACTATGAGTAATTTTAGACACTGCGCCAAAAAGTGCAGATATAATCAAAAGTTGAAAATGATGCAAAATATTTCCAAATCAAAGTTCCTTCCATTGTTTTTACACCCAATGTTTTAATTGAAATTTTAAATAAATTATATTTTTGACCAATTATTAACTCTTTTCCTAATTTCTTATTAATAGGAGAGAAAACTGGATATACCTATGACATTTAAGTACCTTACACAGGTTCTAATTATGTCAACTTTGAATTTAAAATTCTATGCATTTTTATGAATGTAAAATTCATATTATTTTTCCATTTCAAATATTTGACAATATAAATACTCACTTGTATCTATGCCTAGCTAAATCATGATGATGTTGCACTTATCTTGAGTTTTGAGTTTCAGACTGCCCTGTTTCTTCTGAGTTGTATCTGTACCAGTGTCCCATACCTGCATGTGTCCCTGTGAAACTTACTCATAATGTGTTCGCCAGATGCTCACTTATGTCACCATCGCCACATTCATCACATGCTTTCATCATCTTTTCACTGTGTTTGGGTCTCTTTCATGAATGCATTGAATGCTTAGCAATGTCCATAGATGAACATTTATCAACAAAAGTTTTATAGCAAACAAATCCCAATCATTGAATAATGAATAACAAATCTTATGCAAACACAAGTTTATGAATCTAAACCCACATATTTACATTTTATCAACAAACAATACCCAAAGAATGAAAGGAAACAATGGATAATTTAGGGGACAGTTTTTTATCTGCACTTGGTCTGTACAGGTGATGTTCTTCTCCAAGCAGTATTGCTCGTAATATGGCCTCTCGTAAACCATTATAATGCACGAGTAAATGTCCACCATCAGCAACTTCATGGTATTGGATCCATGGTAGCTTTTTCGAAATGCATCGTTGAAGTTCGAATGGAACGATCTTATCTTCGTAACCTTGCCAGATATGAACACAGTTTTGGTTTTGAGGGAATGGACTAGTCAGTTCCATTGGATCAAAGTCCCAATCACCATAACAGACTAGAAAGTCATTGCGGAGTGTATTGAAAACAGATCGTTCTCGTAATCTTTCCTGTTGTCACGGCGCAAAACATGAACTGTCAACATAATGATCATTCGACGACGGTGGTGATCTAGAATGTTTTTATCTTTACCTTGGTAAGCATGGGGAATCCTTCTGTTTTCTTCAGGGCTTCCATAACTCTTTTATTGAAGAATACGGGCTTTTCTTCCATGACAGAAGGTGAAGGGAACCATTTTCGAGTAACCGACCAGTGTAGTAGGCCAGGGGTGTATTTTGCTACCCAATACAACAGCTTCACAAGTGGTCTCCTGTAATCTTCTCTGGTCAAGCTGTCGGGAAAGGACGGCCATCGATAATTGATGACCGGAACTACCATCGCAACACCTGCTAGCCTGCGCAGATAATCAACAGGCAAGTAGATTACTTAGAAGTGAAGCAACAAAGCTTAGTTTGCATCAGAAAGTTCAAAGTAGTTTGCCTTTCTGGTATATATTTGAGGCAACTCCAGATGGGGTATGATCCCATTGAGACTCCAATCACATAAAACTTTGGTCCTAGCTGTAATTGATCAGCAAGCTCTTGAATGTCGAGTGCCTCGCTTTTAACCGACCGCTTTGGATTCGGATCACTTTCGCCATAGCCAGCACGATCATACAGCAGAAAATATATTCCCAGTTCCTCTATTAGTTCCTGGAAACTTAACCAATTGCGAAGTTAACTCCACTTAACATTCACATATTCAGGCAAAAGACAAAAACAGCAATGATTGAATGTGATCAAGTCTGTATGGAATGTTAAATACATCCTCGTATCTAACACTTAATCCAAGCCCAGGTTTCATTAAACATTCAAAGCAGTGTAACATTTGAGAAGAGAGGTAAAAGGCAGTACTTGGGGAACTTGAAAATTCATATCTTTGGAGCTACCAAAGCCATGAACAATGATGATCTTGCAGTTAGATTTGGCCTTGGGCACACCTCTCTCTCTGTAAGCTATATGTCTGCCATCACTGAGTTTGACTGTAGGTGAAACAAGTGGAGGATCCTCAGGTGAACTATCAGTTTCCAGTTGAGCAGGAAGCAACTGTGTGGCCTTACCAAAAAAAAAACCATTTCAAGAAAATCTCATCAGCAAAAAAGGGTAGATCTAGCAAATGCACTTTTAATTTAATGATTGTAATAAAAGAAAGAAAAAAGAGACAGCTTTACTCACCATTCAAAATCCCAAACTTGTGCTTGATTTCCTTTTGACCTGCAGATGCTAACAGCCGCCTTTTCCAAGAATCAGTTAACAGAGACAGAAGAGCAGTTAAATGAACATGGTTGATTGTTGTTCTTTTGATCACCAAATCTGGAAAAAAACAAAGTTGGAAAATGGAAAAACAGAGTAAATTGCTGTAATTATCAGTGATTGACATAGTAGTTACAAGTTCAAACATCCAACCTGGAAGCATCTCTAAAAGAGAATATAATGATTCCTTGAGGATTTATGGGTTTTTTTTTATGGTTTTGTTCCTCTTGTGGGGCTTAGGAGTTTTGGTTGACCTTCTCTCTCAATTCAAAAGTTAGAAATGGCAGATGATTTACAATGCTGTGAATTAAAGTAAATTACGTTGCTTATGGAAATTTGTGCCAATTTTAATGATTTTTGTTCATAAATTTACAGGTAATTCGTATGGTGAAGAAACTGGCAGGAAAGACCAATTGGTCCAACAGGCCTACCTGATCCAAGTTTTGATGCTTCAGACTTAGTAATCAATTATTTGAAGAAACCCCAAAAATATTAAAAATGATTTGAGAGAAATTTGGACGCAGTTTGATGTTGAACCAATTAGATTATTGCCATTGACATCATTCATCCATGTATGGTTTCACGGTTTATACCCCATGGTGAGCAAGAATATTCTTGCAGTTCCTTGCATAACATTTATTTTTATCGTCGTTTTCCAAATGTCATATTTTTTAACTTTTAATTTAGTTTTAATCTTTTAACAGCATTATTTTACCCTGGTAAAATTTTTGGCTTAATCATAAATTTGACCACTAATATTTATATGTTTTGTTAAAATAGCTGTAATTGTATTTTTGAGTCTTTTTTGGTCATCAACCTTTATTCTTTTTTTTTCAAATTGGTTTTTTTAATAGATTTGATGAAAGTACCATTAAAAAAGTTAATACATGATGATATGGAATTTCATATATGGAATATTTTTAATGAGATATAATTTATTACTTAGATAACACAATTAAATAATTATAAAATAAAAAAAAGGTTTCAAAATGAATACATACATTCAATATTTATTTATAATTATCTTCTTGAAACCTCTCAGTAAAAAAACATATGCATTCATTTTGAAATCTTTTTTAGATAATTACGTTTATTTTCTTTAAATTAAGAGTTATTTTTTTAATTTCATGTATGATTTATTTATTTTATTATTTTCACATGTAATTATCTTATTTGGTTACCTAAGTAACAGATTACATCTCATTAAAAATATTTTACATATAAAATTCCACATCATCCCGTTAACTTTTTAATTGTATTTTCATCAAATCTGTTAAAAAAAGCAATTTGAAAATAAAAATAAAAATTGATGGCCAAAAAAGACTCAAAAATACAATTAAAGCCATTTTGACAAAATATATAAACGTTAGTGGCCAATGTTATCATTAAGCCAAATTTTTTTAACTCCAGGACCTTTCACTAAACTAAGAATTACACTTTTCAACAACCAATAGTAGTTTCAATCTGATCATAATATTTCGAAAAACCAACTTTAATTTTTTATGAGGGAGCTAAATTTTAATTTAAGGGATAATATATTTTGGTACTCGAACTTGACAATTAGATTTATTTTTGTCCTTGAACTTATAAAAGTTTGATGATGGGGCACTCTGAAGTTGTGTCATATCACCACTTGAAATTAAAAAAAAATTATATAAATTTTCAATTGATAACATGACATCATCTTAGAGTGTGGCATACAATATTCTAATAAGCGGACCAATGATTGAACTGTTCAAACCTTAGGTTCCCAATTCAATCGCTTTGATTGGTTCAACTATTAGACTAATAATAATAATAATTAAGAATTCATAAAAATTTTTAAAAAAAACTTATTAAATCGGTTAAACTTGTTCAACTATCTATTTTTTTCCTAAGTTTCAATTTTTATCGATTTCGAGCAATTTTTGAATCAATCAGTTAAACCCCTTTATTTGGATTAATATACACAATCGATTCTCAGTCCAATCAATCTGACTGACCAATCTAGTCATGTTCCGAGAACACTAGTCACATCATTAAATCTTGACAAAATCTAAGTTCAAATACGAAAATGGATCTACTTGCGAAGTTCAAGTATCAAAGTGAACAAAACAGAGAGTATATGTACCAAAATGGACCTAATTGTGGAATTCAGGGGCTAAAAGCTATATTATCCCTTAATTTAAAGAATAATAATTTCACAGCAACAACTGCTGGGCTCAACCTGGAGCTTTAATATAAAAGGCAAGGCTGAAGCATAGTTTTGTTAATCCAGGCTTGTCCATTTTTGTCCGGACCTTAAAAAAGGAGAGAATGGCCTTTTTGGATTAACAGGCTCCTATATTTTTTTTGACCCAAATATATATAAGTTTATAATATAATTATATATGGATTAGTATTTGATCCATTCTTGTGAAAGCACGGTGTTACTATATATTTATTTTCTAATATTTATTTTATTTTCACCTTTTTACTCCACTCTAAAAGATGTATGTGTTACCCTTTAAATTTGATTTGTGAAATTCAAATTTTCTATTCATAGTATATCAAATAATTTTTCAATATTTATAATTTGTTCTTTTGTAATCTATAATCTCTCTATATATGTAAGTACGATTTTAGAAAAACTGAGAATATTTTTCATTTTCCATTATATTATTAAATTCATTATGATTTAATTTAGAATTGTTAGTTAAAAGTTGTGTTAATTTTAACAAAGAGTTATTATTTGAATAAAAATCTAAGGATAAAATATAGAAAAATATTGTGATAATTATAATTATAATTTAATATATAATTATTAGTTTAAAAAATTTGATGTAAATAAGTTGCGTTAATTTTATTTTGACATAATGTCAAATTTAGCCATTAATGTGTACATTTTTTTGTCAATCTGGCCCTTTTTTTTCTTTTTTAGATAAATTTGACCCTCAAACCTTCAAAAAGAGTTAAATTTGATCATTAACCTTTTGAAAAAGAGTCGAAATGAATTTTTTTAACAAGAATGCTATCTAAAATGTTAAAATTTTAAACACGACAACCTGCATGACAATCTATGTGTACTCCATGCTAATTTTTTGAATTTTTATGAACATTGTATATATATATTTTAATTTTGATTTTGATTTTTTTATAATTTTTGAATTATTTGTTAACATGACATATAAGATGTCGAAACCTTTTTGGGCGATTCGACTTTTTGTTTTAAAAACAAAAATGGAGTCGCCGCCAATCCTTTTCTATTTAGGTGTGATTGGATCACCTCAAAACTCGGTCATTTCAATAAAACATTAGATTTACTAAAACGGTCTTACAAAATCTAGAAAATGGGTTTGGGAGTCGGTTATGTATGAGGAAGGATTAGCACCCTCATAACGCCCAAAATTGGTACCTAGTTGATTACTTGACGTTTTGATATCGAAAATTAAAAATTCGAAGAGAAATTAAAATACGATCCCTCTTTGCATGATGTTCTTTTTAATTAAAATCACTTAACTAAATTAAATTTTATGAAAAGTCCTTATTTCGAGTTGGTCGAGAAGAAAATATCATGCCCCATAAGTTAGGATACAATGCTTTGAATCCTTGAAAACAAGAATAATCACCATTTGATCCTTACTTAAATCTCGTTTTCACTTTTAAATAGGACATTCGATTACTTCGATTTTAGAAAGAGACCATACTCCGTAAGTTAGGAGCACGACTCCTCAAATTCCAAAAATAATGAACATTGCCTCGATTTTAATTATTTCTTATATGTCGGGTAAAATGAATGTAACTTTTAAAACGATATACTTTTTAATTTGTTTAGGCCTAGTAATAAAATGGATATGTATATTTTAACACGATACATGGCATGGTGATTAGCAAAATAAAGTAAAATAGTAGTGGGTAAAAAATGGAATGATGACATTAAAATGATAAATAAATAAATGAAGAAAAATAAAAGAAATACTATGCTAGTGAATAATAACAATGCAACTATAATGATAATAAAAAAACATCAAGTTATAGTAGTAATAGGGATAATTATGTCATGATTATTGTCATAATACTAATAATACTAATAATAATAATAATAATAATGCACATGAAGAAGGAAATATAAATAACATGAATTTTAGATGTTAAAATAAAAGATATAGTAAATAAAATGGAAAAATTAAATAAATGAGGGATTAAATTGAAATTTAATCAAAACTTAAAGCATAAATTGTGAAATAAACAAATAAAGGGGAAATAAAGGACTAAATCGAAAATATAACAAAATTTAATGCCTAAATTATAAGAAAACAATATATAAAAGAATTAAATTAAAATGGGATAAAATGTATAGGGACTTAAAAGGCAACCATCCCATTCACATTCACACGTGGCATTCCCACAGATGGTCCATAGTGGGTCGAGGGACTAAATTGCACAAGAGTAAAATAAAAGGGCAAAAATAGAATAATGAACTATAGGACGAAATTGGAAAATAGCAAAAAAGCGGGAGGGTCAAAGAAGCAATTGGACCCTTCCCTTGAAAACGCGCGGATCCTAAGGGAATCTAAGTCGAGTCATCGGGCTGTGTTTAAAACAACATCGTTTTAGGGCTTCTAGAGCTTGGCCAAAACGACGTCGCATCCTAGTCCTTATATATGCAAAAGAATTTTTTTTTAAAAAATCATTTCTAAACTCATTTTAAAAAAAAACTTTAGGCCTTTTTTTTGTTCTCTCGTCCCTTCCACATTTGGCCCTGTGCCGACGAGTCTCTATTGTGGCCACCGGTCATCGGCGACAGAGACTGCCATCTTCTGTGGCCGGAGATTGCAAAAAAAAATGCCTTTTTGTCCCTGTCTTCTGGGGAATCCGAATCTGGGGTCAAAATCCCTAGATCCGGTCAAAGTTCAACAATGAAAAAAAGGGCCTTTCGATTTCTAGTTGTCCTCCGATGCGGCCTTAGGCAAATCCCCAAGGGTTCGGCAGCCTTCTAGGCCAGAGGAGACTCCGACAATAGCAGTAGAGGTAAAAACGAACCTTTCGTATTCTTTTATATATATATATGTAATATTTAAGAAAAAAAAAAGAAATATACCTTTGTTTGTTTTTTTTAAAATGTAGTTTCTTTCTGGATTTCTCTTTTTTGATTGTCTATAAATAGATACATGTGTTGTTATGGCTTTTATAGCAGAATATATTACATAATATTCATTTTTATTTTCCCTCTTTTTTTGTTGTTTCTACTGCTCTTTCTGTCTCTTTCTTCTTGCAGGTCGCGATGGTGGTCAGCGACAATAGGGAGTCGCACCATTGCCATTTCGGTGAAACGATGGCAGGGGAGGCAGTTCTCGGGTGACGTAGTCGCTGACATGGCCAGGAGCAGCGGCGTATTAAGGATCTAGGGTTTTTTTTATTAGTTTAGGCTTTTTTGGGCTTGGGCTTATGGAGTTGATGTAGTATTGGGCTTTTAGGGTTTTGGGTTAGGTGATATACTTTGGGCTTGTAAGATGGATTTGTTTATTTCTTAATTTATTTGTTTTGTTTGTTTTTCTCTGGGCCGGATAAAATTGGCCTGTTACATAAGACAAATAATGTTATATTAGTATGATGTACATGTTGGCTGCCATGCAACATTAAAAATTAATGTTTTAGTAATTATTTTCATTAAAAACAACAATTTAACTTTTTTTTTTGAATGGTTAAGAGCCAAATTGATAGAAAATGTAAACATTAAAGGTTAAATTAAAATTATATTATTAAATAAATTAAAAAATAATTACATATGTGCAACACATATTATAGATTTTTCATTTCTTTTAAGAAAAAAGTTAAATTTGTCAATTAAGATTTACTTAAAAATGAGTTTTTAAAATTCCATCGAAACAAGGTTTTATTTTCAACAAATATATCATTCGATTGACCAAACAAATGCAGACGGCAGACTTTGAATATTGTCCCAATTTTGTACAAAAAGAAAATACGTAACAAGCATGAGAAGAGATCAAATGTTCTTGGACTAAAACTCAGGTCAAGCCAAAGTAATTACTTTTGAAAAAAATCAAGTAAATTACATTTTACCAATTTTAAAAAATTAAATATTGTATATATTACATAAACCATGAATTAAGACAACAGGTAATGAAGATTTTGAGTAGCCTGCCAGAGTTCTCTGCTTATATACATAATAAAACAACTGTTCAAATAATTATGTACATGATAAAATGATAATAATTTTAAAAAATTTATTTGGGTTGGAGAAATTTTGGTTGAATTGACAATGTTAAAAGTTTGGGAATTTTAAAATCTTAAGTTGGAATCCTCTAATTTAAATACTATATATGTGGCTTATTACTAGATTTATTTGGGACAGATAGTGGCCTTAATCTCTCTTGGCTAAACGGAAGAATTTAGACCATATTATAAATTAAAATATTGATGTCTTATTTGATTATTAGTGTAATAATACGAGAAAAATGTATTTATTGTACATGCATTGCAATAGTTAGGTATAAAATAAAGAATAGCTAATACAATACAATTTTGAACTTGAAAATAGAAAGATAGTAAAAACTTTTGTAAAAAAATAAACAAAAAATTACACAAGAAAATTTTCTCTCTTTACCAAAAATAAGTTATGAGAATGGCTAAAAATTATCAATCGAATTAATTTATTTTGACTCATTTACTAACACGTGAGTAAATAATAATAGTCTTAAATTTTTTATTTTTAGAACTTTTTGTTAGATGAGATAATTGCATTTTTACCCTTCTAAAAATTAATAATTTAAATTGAACTTTTATAATGTAGAATTTTCAAATTAATCCTTGACTTCGCCTAAATGGATTTTTTACTCAAGAAATTAGATTTGTAGTTGTAATTATATTTTGTATTAATTTGGTTATAGTTATAATTATTTATTGCATTTGTAAGTTTCTTAGAAATAAGATGATTGGGGAAATTTGGGTCAAAATTGAGGAAAAAGCAGTGAAGATAATCTCGGAAAGTGAATGGGAGACTTCCCAATCCAGGTGTTGAATGCAACACAAGGTTTGGTATTTTTGCATTCAGGATAGATATAATGTCTCAACTCTCAACCCCTTAAAACTGGCATTTATATTTTTTAGCCTAGACCTCAAGTCAAAGGTCAATTGGGTATGATTTGATATAGACATTTCTAGTTTCTGACTATTCAACCTTCATCAAAATAGTTTTAGTTTTACTCAATTTACTTTATTTTTCTTAATGATGTAATGTATTAAAAATATAAAATTACAATGTAAATATTATGTTTAAATATTTAATAAAAAATATAATTATTGAATACTAAATAAAACCAATATATTCTTTGAAAAATATGGGTAGATTTGAGGAGGCGTGAATTAATTATTTATAAATATAAAAGAGTTTGAGTAAATTTAGAAGCTAAGAATCTAAGGTGATGTTTGGTATGTTGAAAAAATAAGTGTTGAAATTTTAATTTATAAAACTTGTTTTAAATATTTCACATTATTTTAAACAAAAAGAATCAAATTTTAAACTTAAAGTTTTTTTTTTTGTAATAATAGACTGATTATTAATTACTATCATTGCTTACAATAAAGAAGCTGAGGAGCCTCTGACACAAAGGCAAAAGAAAACGACAAACAATAGCTGTCCAGCATAAAATAAAGACATAGAGAGTATCGACCGAATAAACAGAAAAGCAAAATGAAACGCCTTAAAGTAGCAGCGGTGACTCTTCATCCTCCATAACCAGCCAGATTGCACTCCTCAAAATTTGTATCAAAAAAAGTAAAAGAGGGAGCAAAGCTTTGAAAAATCCGGAGATTACAAAGAACCTTCTCCAAAAATCAAAGCACCAACATCAACATTCTTAAGCCCTCTGTTCCCAGGCAAACCGATCCTTCCACACCACCAAACGAACCAACTCCGGTACGTCGGTAGCCCAACTCCCGCAACCACCTCTTCGCCGACCTTCCATCGCCAGAACGTGCGCTGCCTCATTAACTGCACGAGGCACAATGGAATATATAACCTCTGCAAAAAAACCTGTCCATTTGTTGGATATGGCAGATAATTGGTCTAAGAACCGATTTATCCGTTTCTTTTTTCCTGACGGTTTTGATGACAGTTAAAGCATCACCTTCCACAATCAGCCGCTGAAGACGCAATTTCCTCGCGAAGATTAAAGCTCGTTCACAAGCCCGTGCCTCTGCCACAAAAGAATCTACAACGTTTTCAAAAAGATAAGTCTCTGCCCCAACAACATCACATTTATAATTTCTAGCTAAGACTGCTGTGGTAGCTATCCCCTTCTCTTTGATAAACGATGTATCAAAATTCATCTTAATAATACCCACATCCGAAGGCCTCCACAACTCCTTAATCTCAGATCCGGTAAGAGAGCAGGGATTCACATGACTCAACCAGATATCCTGTTCATATCCTCTAATAAATCTCACCATTTCATGCCTCGAGAATTTGACCCCTTCATGAACAAGCTTATTTCTATGAAACCAAAGGCTCCATAATGAAATAGCTATGATATTTTTATGACGGACATCTGTTGCAAGAAATGTTTTAATAAATCTGTCTTTTTGGCTCAGTGAATCAACCGACGGAGGAAGTCGAACGTGCAACATAACCCATATATCCTGCAGTACCTCACAAGACCACAATAAGTGCTCAGAATTCTCCAGGTCAAATCATGCATAGTGGATACACTTTTTCCCCCACACAGAGTTCGACGCGCCAGATTACTATAATGAGGCACCAAGTTATTAAACAACCTCCACACATGTATTTTAATTTTCTCAGGAATTTTTAGCAACCACAAATCTGTGTAAAAACTCTTGTAATCCTCATTGTCGAAACCTTTTTTTGGAAAAACGGGAATCGACTTAGATTTTGAAAATGAAAATGAATAGAGGAGTCGCCACCAATCCTTTTTGATGAGGTGCGATCGGGTCACCTCGAATTAATCATTTTAATAAAAGTTAAGATTTACTAAAACGATAATTTTTGGTCTACGAAAATCAGAAAATGAGTTCGGGAGTCGGTTACGCACGAGGAAGGATTAGCACCCTCGATACGCCCAAAAATTGGTACCTAGTTGATTAATTAGTGTCTTAGTTTCGAAAATTGAAAACTTAAAATACTTTGAAATACGATCCATCTCTTTGTAAAAAAAAACTCAAATATTAAAGACCTTCTCATCTCTAAGTGATAAAATATCAAATCCAGTAAGTTAGGACACGACATCTCGAGCTTTTGAGAGTGAGTTTGTCTTTATTTAAAATTCATGCATTTTAACTTTTTTTAAAAAGGATGTTCGGTTATTTAGGGTAAACGAAGAAAGTCGAAACCCAGTAAGTTAGGGTACGTTTTCTCGAATTTCTTAAAAACGAAATATTGCCTTATTTTGAATTTTTTTGAATAATAGCAAATGCAACATTTAGATAATGTGCATTATTTGTTTGGATTAAAATAAAACAATTTATTGGATAAATGCAACGAGACTTGATTCATGAAGCGATGATATAAAATAAAAATATAGTAATAGGCCTAGAACAACGATACATGAACACAACATTATATGGATGAATCACAATAATGCAAAAATACGAAATAAACAAATTAAAATACACAAAGACAATAATCATACAACATTTAAATAATAACATCGATAGATAAAAGACCAATGAATTAAATAATAATTTTTTAAGAAAATAAATGGCATAAAATAAATTAAAATAAATAATATAAAACATTTTAAAATGACAATAATAAGTTTGAAATAAATAATGTGAAAAAGGAAATTTAAAATCAATAACACACTAAACGATAAAAAATATGTTTATACAAAAAATTAAGATAAACAGTATGTATATATATGTATAAAAGTATGAAGTGAATGATATAAAAAGGGCAAAAATAGCAGTAAAACATTTCGAAATAAATAAATAGGATTCAAAATAAGATATGTATAACAATTTAAAATAAGCAATATATAAATAAATAGAGTTTAAAATAAATGATGTAAAAAAGAAATTTTATTTAAAAAAGGAACAATAATATACGAAAAAGAAAAAAGATATATGAAGAATAGAAAATATTTATATAATATGTGCAAAGAAACCAAAATAAATAATGTATGTAGAGTAGTTTAGAATAAACAATATATGCAAAACAACTTACAACTTTGAGTAATTGATACATAAAATTGGTTAAAATTAATAATATATGAAAATGAACCGTATATAGAATATTTTAAACACATACAATAACAGTTCCTTTTTTAAGAAAAAGAATTAAACAGGTGAAGGATTAATTCGAAAACAATACAAAATTCTAGGTAAAAAATAAAAAGATACTGCCAGGATTAAAATGAAGTGCACCTAAAATCATAAGGACCAAATGGGACAAAAACCATAGCCCTAACATGCGCATGAGGCCCGACAAATCAAAAGACTGATTTAAAAAACAAGCAAAATCTAACAACTAAATTAAGAGAAAAAGCAAAGATAAAATAGGGCCTGATCAAAGGACGCTAAAGATGGAGGGACCTCGTGTGCAAATATCCTAATAATTGAGGATACATGAATCCCCATCCCCACCAACGGCACCGTTTTGTTTGGTGTTTAAAACACCCATTCTCTTTATTATTTCAGCCCTAATTTCATAGAAGAAAAGAAAAAAAGAACAAAAAAAAATAGAATGTTAAAGCTTCTCTCCCTCTCCTCTCTTACTGAATCGTGAGCCCGTCGCCGTCGCATCACCGCGCCCCCACCGTATCGGTGGCTGGCGATGCTCAAGGGTGGGTTTTTAGCCCCCGATTCAACCAGGTATGAAGGCTAAGATTTTTTAACCAAGAAAACCCGAAAATGAAGGGATCTCCACCCGTTTTGGGTTCGGCTCCGACGACTGAGGGAACCGCCGACGGTGTGACCCAGGGGTTCGGGTAAGTTTTCTCCCCGTCTTCTTTTTATTTCTTGTTCTTGAAGCTTAAAAGCAAAATCAAAAATGAAAAAAGAAAAAAAGAAATCAGAAATTGAAAAACGTAACCTTTTTCTTTTGTTTTTGCTCTTTTATTTCTGAAATATGCGTGTGTACAAGAATGGGGATCCCTTTTTTACAATTGCTTTCGGCTTCTGTTTTTTAGCCGAATGAGATAGAATCCGAAATCTCCCCCCTTTTACATTGAAAATGAATGGCTCTTTATAGCCGATTATACAAAGTCCTATTGTTGTTTTGTTACTGTTTGCTGCGTTTCTGTTTCTGTTGCTGCTTCCGTCATGTTTGCAGGTGTTCAAGGAGGTGATGGGAGCAGGTGGAGGAGAGATGGCGATGGGACGTGCGGCTGACAGAGAGCAGCGGCAAGTGGGATACTAGGGTTTCAGTTTCTGAAACCCTAGTCTGATGTGGGCTTGGCTGTTGGGCCAGGGTGCTGGGCCTTTTATTTCTTTCTTGGGCCCGGGCAAATGGGCCTGCAACACTCATCATTAGAGGATATATTAGATCTACTCTGTACTACCTCTGTCATTAGGGCCCGATAACCTCTTAACCGTGTAGTCCCCTGAGCCTTCATACTTCCAGACCAAAATGTCCTCCGGCCTACTTTCAAAAATGGGAATGGATAGAATTCTAGCTGCTGTATTAACATCAAATAACTTATGATTAAGCTCTCTGTCCCAGGTATTGCCCTCCGTCATAATTAATTGATTAACCGTTGTCCAAGTAGTCCGAATGTCCTGACCTTAGATTCTGTTGTTCTCCCTTCCAGGTAGCCAGGGGTCGTTCCATATGTTAATACGATTACCCATCCCAACTTGCCACAGTATCCCATCTCTAATTAATTCACGCGTATTGCAGATGCTTCTCCAGGTAAATGAAGGGTAAGATTCTACCTTTGCTGATAAAATGTCTGAATGGGGAAAATAACGGGCTTTGAAAACCTTGGCTAAGAGACTATTAGGACGGGATAACATACGCCAAACCTGTTTAGCTAATAATACTTTATTAAACAGAAACAAATCTTTAAATCCTATTCCTCCACTGCATTTTGGCTTACAAAGCCTTTCCCAATTACTCCAATGAATGCCCTTCATAGATTTATTATTAATCCACCAAAATCTGTTCATAATACCCTCTAGCTTTTGACATAACGTCTTAGGCAGGAGAAAGCATTGCATAGCATAAATTACACATGCCTGCAAAACTGATTTGATAAAGACCTCCTTACCCCCCATCGACAAATAGCGCAAATTCCACCCTTCAACCCTTTTTCTGAATCGATCCACAAAACTGGCAAAAGCCCACTTTTTCTTTCTCCCCACCATCATAGGTAAACTTAGGTACTTTTCAGGATTGGTAGCCACCCTAACGCCTAACATATTGACAACCTCCTCCTTAACACCAGCCTCCACATTTGCTCCGAAGTAGATAAGGGACTTTTCAAAATTCACACGTTACCCTGAAGCCATCTCATACTCGCATATTACCTCTCTAACTACCCAAGCTCCTTCACTAGAGGCATCTCCAAACAATATACAATCATCAGCAAAAAATAAATGGTTTACTGTAAATTTTTCCCTACCAACAGGTGTTCCTACCATCTGTCTTTTAAATTTTGCGTCCCGAATGAGTGTCGAAAAACCTTCGGCACAAATTAGGAACAAATAGGGACTAAGGGGGTCTCCTTGTCGTAGTCCTCTTGAGGGGGAGAACCATTCGCCATGATAACCATTCAGATTGACAGAATAAGAAACAGAACAATCACATCGCATAATAAGAACAATCCAATCCATACGGAAACCCAGATGCTTCATCATTCCTGCAAAAAAGTCCCATTCAACACGATCATACGCTTTACTCATATCAAGTTTAAGCGCAAAATATCCATTCTTACCGTGCTTCTTCATTTTTAGAGAATGAAGAATCTCGTAAGCAATCAACACGTTGTCCGAGATAAGCCTCCCTGGTATAAATGCCCTTTGAGCTTTCATTGATGCAATACCCCAGCATACCACTCATGCGATTCACCAAAATTGTCGCAATAATTTTATAAACAACATTGCACAGACTTATGGGCCTGAAATGCGACATCTTTTGGCTTTTCAATTTTTGGAATCAGAACGATGCGCGTTTTATTAAGATCTCCGAATTCAGCTTGACCATAAACAAAACTGTGAGACATCCGAATCAACAATATGCCAATACTTTTGGAAAAAGATAGCAAAGAACCCATCAACCCTAGGTGCCTTCAATGGCGCCATCTGTTTAACTGCATATTCAATCTCTTCCTTAGTAAACACCTTCAATAATTCATCGTTCATGCTATCCGTGACTTTTCTCTCCACTAAGCTAAATAAGTGTTCATCCCATCCTATATCAGACGCAGAGAAAAGATTACAAAAAAATCAGTTGTAATTTGTAAAAGCTCCTCATGCGTATTCGCTTTCCTCCCACGATCATCCTGCAATTCTTTAATTCTACCTCGAAAATGACGTTGCACAGAAACCTTGTGGAAATAGTTGGTGTTCTGATCACCATTCTTTAGCCAATTCGCACGTGCCTGTTGCTCCCAGAATAACTCTTCTTTATCAGCTTCCAAATTAAGCTCCACTTGGACTTCCGTAATTTCAGCTAACACCTTCTCAGAGATATCTTGATTATACAGCTTAGATAATCTGTCCTCTAGCTCAATTCTATTTTTTTTCTCTTCCCTTTCAGTAGCCCTACTCCACCTAAGTAAATGATGTCCCAATTCCTCCAATTTGCCCAAAACACTACCAGACTTCTCAGCCCACCATGTTTTTAATCATCCCCTGAAATGAGCTATCTAAACACCACTTGGCTTCGAATCTAAATTACTTTCCAAAACTATCTTCATTATTCCATGACACTCCCAAAGAGTCCAGCAAGATGGGACAGTGATCAGAAAAGGAGTGATTCAAATGTTCAAGCCGATATCCAGGGAATAGGTTCACCCAACTCAACGTAGCAACCCCACAATCCAACCGTTCCCTTATATTCATAGTTACAAATCGTCCTCGCTCCCATGTGAACCATCTGCCAGTAAAGCCTAGATCCATAAGATTACAATCCTCCAACATCTCACGAAAATCCTTCATTTGTCGCTCTGGTCGAAGACGTCCACCCTTCTTTTCAAAAGAGTTCGCAATCTCGTTAAAGTCCCCCAAAACCACCCACGGGATAGCTTGATCAAGATCCAACTGACAAAGAAGTTCCCACGATACAATTCTATTTCGTTCATCCGGGTTCCCATAGAACCCAGTAAACCTCCAAACATTGCCACATTCATTATCATGAAATTCAACATCAATATGAAACAAAAAAAAAACTTTTAAGCTGCACTAAAGAATTACCTTTCCAGCCCAATGATAAACCCCTTTTTGTGCCCATAGCCCTCACATCGATTCCATTCTTAAAACCACATTTCATCCGTACTACCTCCATTCGTTTTGAACTTAACTTTGTCTCTATAAGAAACAAAATACTGGGATTTGTGGCTCTTAATTTGTTCTTGAGTCTATTAATAGTTCGTGGTCTCCCCAAACCACGAACGTTCTAGCTTAGTATTTTTATTGATCCCGGCTGCTCTGATCACCAGAGCTAGCCGAAATATCCATATATCTTGGCCCCACGATAGCATCCATAGGAACCCGTGAACTTTCCACAATTCTCTGTCGTTTTTTTCCTTCCAACAAAGCAATTGGGTCATCCTCATCATTCAAGACCAATTCCATGGCCCCAGACACAAATCCATCAATTTTCCACAATTTGTTCCCCCCACTACGCCCCTTATTTGGCCTATTACTATTGCCAACATGGCCATAACCCAAAGGAATCAGATTTGGGTTAATATTTTGATTCACCTCAACTCCCCTACCATTCCGCCTTAAGTCCTTCCCCTCATTGAACGAAAAATCCTGGTTAACCCCTGCAAAGTTTTCATTAATACATTGCGTCCCATCAGCTGCTCGTAACCATCTGCTCATCGTCATATTACGACACCTCCCTGATACTCGTATCGATAAATCCCAGCCAAATACGATTTTAGAAGGTTCAATTTGTAGTCGAAAAGGGCAAAAACTCTCTCCATGACCTAATTTTCCACAGATAAAACAGAACAAACTAAGCTTCTCATATTAAACCTAGCATAAACAA
Organism: Gossypium hirsutum; assembly: GCF_007990345.1. Lineage (NCBI taxonomy): Eukaryota > Viridiplantae > Streptophyta > Magnoliopsida > Malvales > Malvaceae > Gossypium > Gossypium hirsutum. The sequence goes on along the minus strand of NC_053445.1, from coordinate 37,948,173 downwards.
CCATCGTCTTCCCTATCAAGACTTTCTTCTTACGTTTCAATGGAGCAGTAACATCCAGACAAACACGAATCCTTAAATACGTCTGACGCCCCAAAGTTGGTATGGAAGTGTCGTACTCAATGAAATTCCCACAGAAATCCCCAAATTATTTCGCCATCGATACATTCATCAGTCCTGGCGGCAGATCATGAACTTGTACCCAAAACTCTGTCAATTTTAACTTCATCGTTGCCGGATTTTCCCCCCCACAATTTTTTGCAATATAAGCAAATGATTATTAAAAAACCACGGTATTCCTGCAATTACTCTTGCACAGTCAATCTCATTAAAAAATTGAAAAAGATACCTTTTCTCCCCTACCTTCGGAATACAAATTCCCCCAATAGGATGCCAAAGATCCGCCATGGTATTGCGCAAAGAAGGGAAATGAACGATACTATCTGTTAAACACCGACCCACCAGGCAGAATTGATAAGCAGTACTCACCACCCCTTCAACTTCTTGGATCGCTTCTTCCTCATCATCAATCAACCTCATATTTGCCATTGCATCTTCCATCGTAGTCCCACAAAAGCAGCCACAGAATGACGGCTAAAACCTAGAACGGACTAAGAGAACCCCGTGCCAAAATACGGCAGACCTTTTGATTACCATGAGTTATTATATAATAATATTTCCTTGTTAAAAATGGTAAACTTAAAGTTTTTATTGGATAGTATAGTATTAAAATAAAATTGAATTAATTGAAAATATTCTCCGTTTAGTGATAAGTAGCTCTTATCTACTTGCTATTTTTCATACTTTTTATAGGAAAAAAAATCTATTAGGTTGTTTTAATTTTGGATTGTTACACGTGTAAAAAACTAAATCATTAAAAATATTAATTTTTAATAAATTTAATTTTTTTTCAATGGTTTATCAAACTAGGCTTAACTCAAACTCATTTCAACTGGTCTAATTTAAAAACTCTAATATCAATAACTTCGTTGTCTTAGGAACAATTAGAAAGACATAAGGTTGAGTTTTCTTCCAATTTAAAGATGAGAAGAAATTATAAGTAAAAGGAAGTTTTGCATAGAAAAAGCTCTGATAAATATTTGAAATTTTATACATTCAACTCTCTCTATTACAACTCATTTGTCTGTCAAGATTTTGCCTGTTTTAGAGAAGTGGTTGTTATATACTTATAACAACGTGCTATTATAGAGAGATAATTATTGTAAGCGTAAAAATAAAATTCATATCATGTTTCTATAGAATAAAGAAAGTGAGAATTATATGAAAGTGGGGAAAGTGGAAACCAAACGAATAAAATTAAAAGACGTAAGATAGGTGCATGCATTATTACTTTAATACATCTTTTATTAGAATATTATTTTAATTGAGATAATTTTTATTTAATAAATTATAATTAATAGGTTTGCTTATAAGAAATAATTATGATTTTACTTAAAATTTTAAGCAATATGTTTTTATAGAGAACTAATTTAAGAAATATGTATTTTATAACTATGAATATTACTGTTATATGCAAAAATCTGTTATAAAATATTAAAATAAAATATAAAAAATTAATTTTACTCAAAAATTGGATTGTTATAACGGATAACTATTAAAAAAACAGTTGATTGTATAACGGCAATTAGAATAAATTAGAATTAAAAAAAAAACTAAAATGCAAATTGAGAGTGAAGTTGCGTGGAAATAGGAATCCTGAACCCCCGTGTTGGGCAAAGAGTAGAATAAATCTTAATTTGATAAAAGAAGAAAAAAGTCAAAAAAGCTGACTGTGTGGCTGTGGTAGGAGGAGGACTGGAATTAATGGAGGTGGGAACTACGTTGGTTGAAACGTGGAATGGTCACTTTTTATTCTATGTTCAACACTTAGCCATCATCATCAGTTCATCACGTTTTTCCTTTTTTCCCTCAAGTTTAATTGTCTTTTTGTATACATGCTTTGCATTTACACTTTCCTGTAAGTTAGTCAAGTGTTTTGATTTTCTTTTATATTAATATGTATAGATATCAATTTATTTCAGTGTATTATTTATGTATATCTATTATATACAAATATAATTTTATTTTTTGAAAAAAATAAACAAATTAATTATATAAAATTAAGCCACCCCTCAAGAGGAGTCCTCAAATAACCATCGTCCTTCTCTCCTATATTGGATCATTTTGGCCAGGCCGTCAACATCGTTATTGATACAATCTCGTTTCGGATGATGTGACGAGTCGTAATAATTTCCGATCGAAATTAGGTAGTGTCGGATAATGAGTTTTTAAGTCAAAGAACTTCAAAGATTTAGTTAATATTTAAGTGGTCACAATGTTAATTAGTGTGTCCACATTATGTTCTAAATTAGTTCAGCTGATTTGGGTTTAATTAATTAAGTTCATGTGCTTTGTTTAGGTGCAGCCGAATTTGAAGATTCATTGGCTAGGTGCATGCATGTAGATTTAATGTATGTGAAGATGCATGTGCAGCTGGTACATTCATGCATTGAAGCTGATTAATTTTGGCACTCTCCAAGGCAACCATTCGACCAAGAGTTAGCAAACTTTAATTCTCCAAAAGCTTGGCCGATTCTCTTCCCAACACAGCATCAATTATTTTCACACCAACTGTTCACACCATGGCTGTTCGGTTCAGCTTGTTCACACCATGAGGCTTTCCAAAACCGTCCATTCACACCTAAAATGGCTGCTTAAGTGCCCTATTTAATTCTGGTAATTTTTCAGCAAGAGTTGCTTATTGAATGCCTCATTCAAGCCATCAGCCGAATGTAGATGCTGTTATGAATTTCTCAAATTCATTTGCTTAGTTTGGAAGTTATTCCTTGGTCCCCATTCAGCCGAACCTTGACCAGCTCATTCATGAATTCAAGCTGAAGATTAGTTCATTGTTTTGCTTAGTTTTTAAGCTTTGAAATGTCTATTCGGCTACTAGACATTAGGCTATAAATAGTTGCTGATTTTCTTGTAAAAGGACTTTTTGCCAAAATTCTGAATGAAAATATATTTCTTTGGTGAGTTAATTCACTCTCTTTATTCTTCAAAGCTCAATTGACTTATCTTCACAAGTGGCGTCAATCTGACTTTGTTTCCGAACTTATCACCCTTGGTGTGGCATTCAACATTATACCGAAGGTTCCTATTTCACTAAATAGTGGGTCTCGATTTATTTTCAATTCTTTCTTTTTTTTTCTTTGAAACGTTTTAAGCCCGGGTCCTTATTTGCTAATAAGGGTTCGATCTTGTTTCATTGAATTACCATCTTTGTTAACCTTCCATCATAAACCCAACTACACCTTTGCTTGAATAAGTTATTCGATCTTTGAAGTTCTTTGACTGAAAAACTCATTATCCGACACTACCTAATTTTGATCGGGAATTATTACAACTCTTCACATCATCCGAAACAAAATCGTATCAGTTGGTATCAGAACTAGTTAAATTAGGTACGTAATTGTAGTTTCAAAAAAAAATTCGAAAAAAAATTCGATTATAGAAAAATATAAGAGAAAGAATATCTATACGAAATTAAAAAAATTCATATTTGAAAAAAAAAGTATTTCGAATATATAAAAAATTTTTGCAAGTGTTGATTATTGTTTGAACAATTGGTTCTCTTTTCAAGAAGTGACCCGTTCTATACGCCACATCTTAAACCAAATTTTCTTCTTTCGAGCCTACCCTAAACCACATCATATTCCCTTGTATTAGCCTTTTGAAGCCGACCCACAAGTTGTGGATAAGTCTAAGGTAGCTTTTCAGAATATCGAGAGTTGAATTTGAGAGGTAAAAGGTACGAGAGATTACATCAAGTTAAAAGTCGAAAATTGAGTGAAACACGAGTGGAGTGTTTATTCTTTTCTTGTGAGAGACTTGTGAGGTTTTGTGGTGAGGATATTTTCTTATTTTAATCATCATGTCAAGGAGTCCTGAACGTCGAGCCGTAAGTGGAGGAGCTTCAAATGCTGCTGGTGGAGGAGTAAACCTTCAACCGAGAAGAAATGTTTCCGGAGGTGGAGTGCTCGATCTTCAAGTACAAGCAATTGTACGAGAAATCTCCTGATTGCTCCAACCCCAATTCGATTCCCTCAATGAACGAATGGAACAAATGGAGGAACGAAGTCAACGTGCGAACACCCCTCCGATCCCAAGAAGAGAGCAAAAACATCCTTGGCAACATGCAAATGACTTATACGAACCAAGTGACGTAGAAAGTGAACAAGTTTCGCGATAAAGCGAAAGGCGACGAGGCCAATGAGCAGGGGGACAAAGAGATTAAGAGCAGCCTGATGATGATTTAAAGAACATTAAGATGTCGATTCCTGCTTTCCAAGGAAAGTCGGATCCTGAAGCCTATCTTAAATGGAGTAAAAAGGTTGAATTAGTCTTCGAGTGTCATAATTACTCGGAGAGCAAGAAGGTTAAACTAGCTGCTATAGAATTTTCTGACTATGCTATTATATGGTGGGATCAACTCACTTTGAGTCAAAGACGCAACAGTGAACGTCCCGTCTCTACATGGGCGAAAATAAAGGTAATTATGAGAAAATGATTCATCCCGGCTTACTACCACTGAGAGTTGTATAAAAAACTACAAAGTTTAACTCAAGGCCAACGAAGTGTGGAGGATTATTACAAGGAAATGGAAGTGGCCATGATCCGCGCTGATGTGGAGGAAGATCGAGAAGCCACTATGGCATGATTTCTCGCCGACCTTAACCGTGATATTGCAAATATTGTGGAACTGCACCACTACGTCGAGGTCATTGATATGGTCCATATGGCCATAAAGGTTGAAAAACAACTAAAGAAAAAGGGTACGTCACGAACTTTCCCTAATACTTCTTCAACAACTAGGTGGGGGCAAGGGACCAACAAACGTGACATACCAAGCCGAAATAAAGAAGTGAGTGGTGCAAAAAAGTTCAACAAATCGAATGTTGAAACTAGCAAGGGAAAGATGAAAGCGCAACCAAGTAGATCTCGAGACATAAAGTGCTTCAAATGCCTTAGAAGGGGCCACATCGTGAGCCAATGTCCAAATCGGAATGCTATGTTTGTACGTGATGATGGTGAGATTGAATCTGAAAGTGAACGTGAGAATGAGGCCGTTGAACAAATTGAAGATGAGGAAGAAGTCGAACAAGCTGAGAATGGAGAAATTGTAGTTGTGAAAAGAAGTCTTACTTTGCAAGGCGTTGAAAATGAACAACAACGCGAAAATATCTTCCATACACGATGTCAAGTACAAGGCAAGATTTGTTGTGTTATAATCGATGAAAGAAGTTGTACGAACGTGGCTAGTACGTTGATGGTGGAGAAACTCGGATTGGCTACTACCAAACATCCTCATCCGTATAAGCTCCGGTGGCTTAACGATGGGGGAGAACTAAAGGTGACAAAGCAAGTGCTTATTTCATTTTCAATTGGAAAGTATCAAGATGAAGTGATGTGTGATGTTGTACTGATGCATGCTGGGCATCTCCTTCTTGGACAGCCCTGGCAATTTGACAAACGTGCGATTCATGACGGATACACAAACCAATTTACCTTTAAACATTTGGGACGAACGGTGACGTTAGCTCCACTAATACCCAAACAAGTTTATGGAGATCAGCTCAAAATGAGGAGTTCTATTGAAAAATCAAAAGAAAATGAGTGAGAGCAAAAAAAATGAAAAGAATAAAGAAAAGAGTGTAGACAAGAAGAAAAGTAAAAATATGAGTGATAAAAAAAGAGAGAACGATGCAAAAGAAAAAGAAAAAGAGATGAGTGATGAGAATGAAAAGAAGAGTTTGTATGTAAAAGAGAGAGAAGTCAGGAAATTGATGTTGTTAAAACAACCATTATTGGTTCTTTTGTACAAGAAAAGTCTGCTTGGTACTATCGAATTTGATGACAAGTTACCTTCTTTTGTTTTGTCTGTATTGCAGGAATTTAGAGACGTATTCTCAGAAGAAATTCCGAGTGGGTTACCACCTATTTGTGGAATTGAGCATCAAATAGACTTTGTACAGGGAGCCGTGATTCCAAACCGTCCTGCTTACCGGAGCAATCCTGAAGAGTCGAAAGAACTTCAAAAACAAGTGAATGAACTTCTTGAGAAGGGCTATGTGTGTGAAAGCCTTAGTCCCTGCGCCGTTCCTATTTTGTTAGTTTCTAAGAAGGATGGAACGTGGAGAATGTGCGTAGATTGCCGCGCCATAAATAAGATAACCATCAAGTATCGACATCCTATACCGCGATTGGATGATATGTTTGACGAATTGAGTGGCGCAAGTTTGTTTTCAAAAATTTATCTCAAAAGCGGATATCACCAAATACGTATGCGCGAAGGTGATGAGTGGAAAACTACTTTCAAGACGAAGCATGGGCTTTACGAGTGGCTCGTTGTGCCATTTGGTTTAACGAACGCCCCGAGCACCTTCATGAGACTTATGAATCACGTTTTAAGACCTTTTATTGGTAGATTTTGTGTGGTATATTTCGATGATATATTAATTAATAGCAAAACTTTGGATGACCATGTATTGCATTTAAAGACTGTTTTAGAAGTTTTGAGAAAATAGACCTTATATGCTAACTTGAAGAAATGTGATTTTTGTACTAACAAGATTGTGTTTTTAGGTTTTGTTGTTAGCTCGTAGGGCCTTGAAGTTGATAATGAGAAGGTTAAGGCGATCCAAGAATGGCCTCGTCCGACGAATGTCTCCCAAGTTCGAAGTTTCCATAGATTAGCTAGCTTCTATCGTCGGTTCGTGCCGAACTTTAGCACTTTGGCCGCACCATTAACTGGGGTTATCCGTAAGAATTCTAATTTCATATGGGGAAAGGAACAAGAAAAGTCATTTCTGAAAATTAAAGATTGTTTAACTCATGCACTATTACTAGCATTGCCGAATTTTGATAAAACTTTCGAGTTAGAATGTGATGCTTCAGATTTAGGTATTGGAGCCGTGTTGATGCAAGATAGACGCCCTATCACGTATTGTAGTGAGAAACTTAACGGCGCCATAGTAAACTATCCAACGTACGGCAAGGAGCTATATTCGTTGATTCGAGCTTTGGAAACGTGGCAGCACTATCTCTGGCCCAAAGAATTTGTAATCTACACCGATCACGTATCTTTGAAGTATTTAAAAGGGCAACATAAGCTGAACAAGTGACACGCTAAGTGGGTAGAATTTCTCGAATCTTTTCCTTACGTCATAAAATATAAAAAAGGTAAAGAAAATGTAGTGGCTGATGCACTATCTCGGAGGTATGCTTTATTAAATGTTTTGGATGCTAAATTGATGGGGTTTGTATTTCTTAAAGATTTATATGCCGATGATGCTGACTTTGGTGAATTTTTCAGGTTATGAGAAAAGGGAGCGTATGAGAAGTACTATCGACATGATGGATACTTATTCCGAGAAGGAAAACTTTGCATACCACAAGGATCTGTTCGGGAAGTGTTGATCGAAGAAGCGCATAGTGGTGGGTTGATAGGGCACTTCGGAGTTGCCAAGACTTTATCCACACTCAATGAACACTTCTTTTGGCCCAAAATGCGATGAGACGTTGAACGATTTTGCAATCGTTGCATTGCCTGCAAACGGGCTAAGTCTCGAATTAAGCCCCACGGTTTGTATAAGCCATTACCCATTATGTTTTAATTTAAGACATGCTTAATGAAATCAAGACACATTTAATTTAACTAAGACAAGACAAATTAAACACTTATATTAATTAAAGACAAATTAATAAGCTGTAGTAAAACTTAATTAAATGCTTAATTTAAATGGTCCAAAAATTCCAGCAGCAAATTTATTAGCTGAAATGAAATTCAGCTTCCCAAAAATTGAAAATATTGAACTCGTTTTTGAGCTCTTTGCTATCATTTTCCACTATTCGTTCCACCATTGCTGAAATAGCCTCCTTAAATTGTTTAGCTCTTGCTCGCATTATCGGACCAACGGGCAACTTGATAGCTTCTTGTTCGAACTCTACTTTGTTCGTAGGCGAGCTCACATCAGTTATTATCTTCTCTAGAGATATGACATAGATTCCAATGCCTTACCATTGCCAAAAGTTGATGAATTCTCCTGACCAAAGCGGAATTAGAACCACTTGAGGAACTATCCTAAATGGCCTTAACTGCCTCGAGATTATTAGTTTGAATTATCACACTGTCATAACCCCGATCCAGTAAAAGTGCCAAACCATCTAAGATGCCTCATAATTCAGCATCAAATATGGAACAACTCCCCAAATATCTATTGTAGCTGAAAATCCACCCTCTATTCCAGTCACACACTATTCCCCCAGTTGCAGCAAAACAAGCATCAATCCAAACAGTACCATCAGTATTCAAATTGACCCAATTGCCTGCCAATGATGAAAATGAATTTGGCCCTCACGAATTGGGTGGTGTTGCCTTATTAAAGGAGGCATATTGTTTTGCCCAATTATAAGACACTTTGATAATTTCGCTAGCATTCCATGGAATACCTTGAAATGTGAAGAGGTTTTGATTCTTTGAAACATTCCAAGCAATAATCCCAAAAAGGCATTGCCAATCCATGTCACCCATGCACATATTTTGTTGATTCTGCAAGTTTGACACAAGCCACTCCTACAAGTCTCTAGAATAAAACCAATTACGTCTTCCTACTAGAATTAATTGATCCCAGATATCTCTTGTTGCAGGACGGTCTCTAATGACATGTAACACATCATAGGAGTCATGTCCACAAAAATCGCAGGTACTATCATGCCCAATACCTTGATTCGTTCTTTCCACATTTGTAAGTAAACGTTGTTTGAATGCAAGCCAAATGAAGAACCTAACGCTTTGGAGGCCCTGGAACAAATATAACTTTTTAAATTATTAATGAAGTTTAATAGCTTAATTAAATCATTATATTTTATTTAATGAAATTATAAAAAAGTAAAAATAATTAAATTAAAAATTATTTAAAATATTAAAATTTTGTATCAATTAGTATAAGTCGATACACAAAGTACAAGCTAGAATTGATCAAAATGGATTGAAATAGTTGAAATATATTGAAATTTTAACTAGAATAAAATTTAATTTTTTTAGTAAAAATTTCAACCTAAAACGAAATAGTATCGACTAAGAAAAAGAAAAAATGTATAAAGTAAATTTACGTTTTTTAGAAAAAAATAAATTTATTATTCAAATAATTTTACTAAGATATTTACTTTTTATTTTTGAAAATATATGGTATTTTTTTAAGGAACAGAATATATGGTATTTGTTTGTCTAAATAGGGACATTTTTCCTTTTCATAGAATTAGGACAAATAAATGCTGCAACTTGAATGCACTTTTCATTGATTTAAGCATTTGTATTAAGATTCAAGATTTTCATAAACTTGAGATATTTCTTTGAGAATAATAGCCAATTTGTCAATGATGTATTCATTTTTGAAGCATTTGGTTTGAGTCCATATTAATGGTCAGGTCTAGTTAATCAAAGCACTAAATCTACTATAGTCTGACGTAAGGTTTACAAAATCATGATGAAGTAAATGGTTGAAAAATTTTAACTCCATAAATATATCAAATAATTATCTATTAATTGAGAAATTGATGTTGATTTTTTTTTGGATACAATATTAGAGGTAGAAAATAAAAGTAACACGATTTGAACCCGTGTTAAACAAGTAGTTAACAAAAACTTTAACTACCGCTTCATTCAAGACCTATTATATTGTTTATTACGTTTTAATATTTTTGTAGACATGAGAAAATTTGATTTTATGTAGTCGCTCATGTGAAAAGCTATCTCACAACCGAAAAATATTAGATAATTTTTATTATAAATCTAATTTAATTTAATATTTTAGAATTATAATTTAATTGAATCATCTCCAAAATTGAATAAAAATGATATAAAACATTTGCTATTAGCATAACTATTTTGACGATTATATTTGTAGAATATTATAACTGAAAATAGAAACTGGAATGTAGGATGTTATCGACTATAAAGGTAAAAGCAAAAATTAGAAATCGCACCAATGTGCATGAAAACAATGAATTTAAAATACAGAAATATGTTTTAAAATAACATATAACAAATAATAAAATATATGATTTGGAATTAATTAATCATAATAACACATGAAATTAACAACATAAATACATTATATTAACAATACTAAATACACTACAATTATTTATCATGTGCTGTTGGAGATTCACCCGATTAAGCAACGAATAAGTAAAAATAGTGGAAGAAATTGAGAAATTTAACACACAAATTATTTAACGTGGAAAAACACCATCGGTAAAGATAATTTTACTATAATGATAAAAAATGAAGAGTACAAAAGATAGGGATAAAAACTAAACCTCGAAAACCCGAAAACAAAGAACCTTTAAAACGTAAACACAAAACTCTTTAAAAGTGTTATGAGTTCTAATATCTAATTGGTGTATTTTCTAAGATTGTAAAAGAGCCTATTTATAGGCTAAATTCATAGGTCAAATAATAATAAAATAATCTACACTAATCAGAGTTTGATTCAAACAAATAAAAAGAGTTTAACTGGAAGATTATTTCTCAAATTTGACTGAAATAGGAGCCATACTCAACAAATCTCCACCTTGACTCAAATTTCCACAATGCCATCTTTGCCAAAACCCGGCACGGGGCTATATTAAACTATGCAAGGAATTAACTGAGTCAAATTTATGCTTAGAAACTAGAAGACTTCTAGCCTTCAACTTGTCCACTGCCAAATCAAAACTAACCCGGGTCTAATTTTCACGAACACAGTGCCCTAACTTTTCAAAACCTACATCCAAAAGAGAACCTATCTTCAACGAAACGATCACACATTTTCCCCTCTTATGACAAAGTTGCCTCTGCTCCAAACAAGTTTACTTCGACTCCGTAACGGATGAGGTACATCCGATTTCATCGGTCACTGTAGAACCTTCTAGAATATAAAGACCGTCGGTCCTTTTACCTTTTAACAAAACAAGAGCTTCATGATATACCTTAATGCCGCTTGACTCGATGTTGATTTTACATCCTTTTGAGTCTAAAATACTTAAAGAGATGGGATTCTTTCGTAGATCAAGTACATACCTGACATTTGAGAGTGTCCTAATCGTCCAATCGTGTATCCTAATTTTAACATTACCAATACCAATTACCTTACTGGATGAATCGTTTTCCATACGCACAACTCCACCTTCAACCGAATTGTATGTGGAGAACCATTCTCTATTGAGACACATGTGGAAAGAACATCCCGAATCTAGGATCCAGTCGGACGTAAGCTTGAAGCTTTCGCTCGTTGACACTAATAAGAAATCATCACCGTTTTCGTCGGCCAAATTAGCACCAGCAACATCTTCCTCTTTACTCTCAGTAGCTCTTTTATTTTGTAGTTTATAACAATCTGCTTTGATATGACCTAACTTTTTACAATAGTGACACCTTTTGTCTCGATTCTTTGATGCTACCAAAACGGAAGCTTGCCTATCTGCCTTACTATGCGAACCAAACTCATTGTCGAGTTTGTCTCAACTCAACAAATGACCTTTCACATCTTCGAACGAGAGTTTGTCTCTGCCATAAATCAGGGTCTCCCTGAAAGACTTGTATGAAGGGAGTAAAAAGCACAATAATAGCATAACCTGATCTTCATCGTCAATCTGAACCTTAACGTTCTTTAAATCATTTAAAAGAGTAATGCATTGACTGATGTGATATCTAAGAAGCTCACATTCATTCATACGAAACACAAATAGATGTTGTTTCAACATTAAACGGTTAGCCAGAGACTTAGTCGCATAAAGAGTTTCTAACCTTTTCCATAAGGTGGATGAGGTCTTCTTCATCAATACCTCCTGCAATACCATATTCGCGAGGCACAACTGGATTGTAGACAATGCCTTTTCATCAAGCTCTTCCCATTCTGTTTGATTTAGATTCTTAGGCTTTTTCCCGGTAACAACCTTTTTCAAGCTGGTTTGAACTAGAATTGCCATCATCTAAACTTGCCACAGATTGAAATTTGTGATACCATTGAACTTCTCAATTTCAAACCTTTTTGCTACCAGATCTGGATGAATCAATGTACAAAAATTGAGCTAGCTCTAATACCACTTGTTGAGAATCAACCCGATTAAGTAACGAACAAGTAAAAATAGCGGAAGAAATTGAGAAATTGAACACGCAAATTTAATGTGGAAAAACCTCTCCAAAGAGGATAAAAAAATCACAACTAAAGAAAATTTTACTATAATGGCAAAAGAACGAAAAGTAAAAAAGATGGAGATAAAAACTAAACCCTGAAAACCCGAAAATAAAGAACCCTCAAAACCTAAACACAAAACTCTCTAAAAGTGTTATGAGTTCTAATCTCTAATTGGTGTATTTTCTAAGGTCGTAAAAGAGCCTATTTATAGGCTAAATTCATAGGTCAAATAATAATAAAATAATCTAGACTAATTAGAGTTTGATTGAAACAAATAAACATAATTTAATTGGAAGATTATTTCTCAAATTTGATTGAAATAGGAGTCATACTCAACATGTGCTATCATCAATTGTGAGTTAGTGTTGAGTTGACTGTATACAACTGATGAGGATAATAAATTATGCATATTAAATATATATAAATTATCATGCCCTAAAATATAGGGGGTTAATTGTAATGGGTAAACAAGAAAAATGTATAGGGCTGAGTGGTTAAGTGTTTAATGTCCTCAGAGACCCAAGTTTAAACTACCTTCCTCCTATTTCTATTCCTATAATTTTCAACAACTTAGGATAAAAGTCACACCAAAATATATACGGTTGGGAATAGAGATTAAGTAAGAAATAGACTTTAGGCTTAATGGTTAAGAGTTAGCTTTTCCTTTTTAGTGACCTGAGTTTGAGCTACTCCTTTTTATTTCGTAATTTCGTCAAATATACCCTAAAACACATATATACGATTAAGTGTAAAAAAAACAAGAAATAAACAATAGGCTTAATGATTAAGGCGTCATCATCTTTAGAAGTCAAGGTTCTAGCCCTCTCTTTTCCACTGTTCATTTTAATTTCAACAATTCTGAGAAATATTGGGTTTAGGGTCTTAGGAAAATTGCATGTGCTGCCCTTGGAATTTAACCAATTCTTTCCTAATTAGAATTTACAACTTTCCCCTTCTCAAAATTTCAATAGAATTAGAATTCTACCTTACTTTTCTTTTCAAATTCTAATAGAAATTGCTCTTCATCTTTCTATTTATTCTCTTTTTTATTTCTTTCCATTTTCTTTACATTATATTTTATACCAATTACTATGAAGTATTTTTATTTTCCCGAATTAGATCATTTCCTGTTTACTCGCTTCTCTATCGGTTGTCAAAATTGCCAATAGATGTTGGTATGAAATAAGAAGATGTAATAAACAATAATTTTTTAAAAAAATGAATAAGAACTTCCTCAGCAATATTACCTTAATTTTACTACCTGCAAATCTCTGATCATTGCTACTAACTGTTTTTTTAATATGCAGAAAGGAAACTGAACATTAAGAAAAAAATGATAATATACAAAAAATAGAATTCTAATTGTGAGTGGTTCTTCCTTGTGTGCATGACTCTACTTATAGACCAAAAGTATTAAAAATTTGAAAATACAATTGGTTACTCTTTCTTTTTTATGTATTGTTTTTTTTTTATTTAAAATTGAATTTACTTTGATTTGGCTTATAGATTAATACCATGTAATATGGTAAGTTGGGTTTTGGAGGTCATTATTACCTTTATTATGTTTTTTTTTGTTTTATTACCAATGATATTATATTTAAGAGTTCCACTATTAGTATTGAATTTCTCGAGTATCTATTTCATTAACTCAAGTTCTTTCTGAGTTTTTTTTTTCAATAACAAGTTGAGACTCTTTTGCCTCCACGTCTGTGATTAGCTTTAGATTTCTTCTTTCAATCTACCATTTTCAATTACTAATCTAGAGTTTACATTGCAAATTAGTTCCCATTTGTCAATCATAGTCATATAAGTCTCTAAACAGCTAGTGGAGTCCTTAGCACTCCAAGTGACACACAAAAACTTATTTTTCTTTTTGAAGGTGTTTGCACACTCTATCTGAATATGTCTAAAACTATGACATTTATGGCACTGAATCCTTTTCTTATTATCTTTGGTAGTTTTCTCATTGATGACAACTGCTTTGAATCTTCCTTGTTGAGCATTCTTGAACTTTTCAAACCTTTAACTTCTTTTAGATCGATTTTTGAAAGCCTTGTTGAAGTTCTGACTTAATAAAGCTATTTGTTCATGCAACTTTTCCATAGTAATGCTATGATCAGTAGGCACTACTTTAGTCACTTATAACACAATGCTCTTTTCTCATTTGCTCTCGTTTCTCTTTGTTTCATCTAGATTGATCTTAAAATTTTGAAGAGATCTAATCAACTCATCAATACTCATAGTATCAATGTTTTTGGTTTTCTCGATGGCTATAACTTTGTTACTAAATTTTTCAAGCCATGATTGAAGAATTTTCATGACCAAATTCAAATTTGAATACTCATCTCCCAAGGTGAAGGCCTGATTGGATAAATCATGAAGTTTGGCATATGACTCGCTTCTTCTACATCTTTAAGGTTTCAAATTTGGTTGTGAGCATTTGCAACTTAGATTGCTTCACCGTATTCATGCATTCATGAGTTATTTCAAGAATATCTCAGGATTTCTTAACAATTGTGCATTTGGAGATTCTCTGGAACTATTGAGGGTCCACTCTATAGAAAATTGCATAGAGGGTTTTAGAATTAACGTTGGCAAATTTCTCCTCCTTAGTGGTCCAAGTCAATTTAGACTTTGATGTCTTGACTTCATCAACTTTAGTGAATGGACGCTCCCAACCAGTAAGAATCGATCTCTAATCTTTTTCATCAAATGACTTGGTAAAAGCCATCATTATGGCTTTCTAGTAGGCATAATTAGCACCATCAAGCACAGGGGGTTGTGTCAATGATTAACCTTCTATTGCAAGCAAATATCAACACAAAATAATCCAATAGATTGTTTAGTGGGAGGCTTGGATACCAATTAAAAGTTCTCAAACATTACTTGCAAGCAAATTTGAGTAGTGCTAGAAGCAGTGCTAAAGACTAGGGCCAACTACTTCAAGCACTGAGTATGAACAAGGTAGAAAAACAAAGAACACATGATATGTTTATGTAGTTCAATTTCCTTACATATGTGGGGTCTTGCCTAGAAAGATGATCTACTATCTTTGCAATTCGTGCAAGAAGTGATTTCAACCTCTAACACTTACAAAATTAGACTCCTTACTTTTGTACCTGAGA
This sequence comes from Gossypium hirsutum, assembly GCF_007990345.1. NCBI lineage: Eukaryota > Viridiplantae > Streptophyta > Magnoliopsida > Malvales > Malvaceae > Gossypium > Gossypium hirsutum. Next base: position 37,932,806 of record NC_053445.1, on the reverse strand, counting down.
TCTAGACAACTTTCCTCTAAGTTTTCCCCTTGAAAACTTAGGATATTAACCAAGTAACACACTTGATTTTCATTCGATCCACTCATAAGAAATGTTCTTCAATGAACAATAATAAGTGCTCTCAGATTAGTACATCACCTATACAAGTCTCCTCAATTGATAAGGAACAATGCCTTGCTAACATACTATCTCAATTGTAATAAATCTTCTCATGAAACTAGCAAGATAATAAGCATAAGTAATATCTCCAATGAGCTCAGGATAAGTCTTGAATCTCCAGGATATACTTCCAAGTTTTACTTGATTCGATGCGATCCACCAAACTTGGAAAGTTGATTGCCTTTGCTTTCATCTAAACCAATCTCAAGGATATGTTGCTATAAACACTTTGGATATCAAAGATGGGCTTGTTATCATCCAAAGTATCAACTATAATCAAAGCTCAAAAATTTTGTTACCAAAATTTGCCAACACTAAACATGGCAAGTTTTTGAGCTAAGCTGTGACGGACACCAGTGGGCACTCCTTCAAACTATCTCAACACATATATATATTTTTTATATTTATACTCTAGTTTTATATATTTAAATTGTTAGTAATTTGCAATACTAGAAATCCCACATTGCTAACATATACAAAATATAAAGAATTTATATAGACAATTCTTTATAACATATATATATATAAGGTCAAAAGATGGTCACTTGAGCTTGAATTTTGTGCAAATAAGTTTTTTAAATATAATAATTATTTTTTATTTTTCAAAATAAAAATAAATTTTTATTTCCATCTGAATAGATTTATTCAAATAAGCGTAACTTTAAAAAAAGATTCGCAATGAATAAACATAGCTGAAAGTTATAATGTTATAAAAAAGCATAACTTGTGCCACAAGTTACATACTAAATGACATATTTTTTAAACATAATTATTATTCTTTATTTTTTAAAATAATAATAAATTTTTATTTGCATCTGAATAAATTTATTCAAATAAACATAGCTTTTAGAAAAGATTCGTAATGAATAAACACAGCTGAAAGTTGTAATGTTATAGAAAAGCGTAATTTATGCCACAAATTATGTACTAAGTGACATGTTTTTTAAAATATAAATATTATTTTTTAATTTTCAAAATAATAATAAAATTTTATTTAATATTATAAAAATAAAAAAATTAAAATATTATAAAAAAACTAACGAAGATGGGTTTAAGCCTTGATTTAGTGTCTAAGCCTGGCAATATCTTAAGGCTTAAACCGGCATAAGTTTTTTCGCAAATTAATTTTTTATTTTAATATATTTATTCATATTTTCTCAAAACATAAAACACATTACATTGTGGTGGGATTTTGATTTTAGTAACTTTACAATGAAAGTTCAGAAGCTGTGAAAGCAATTTACTATGCAAAAAGCTGTATTATTTTTTTTGCCAATATAAAGACTTTGGGTTGATTTCCTTTTTCCTTCTTCAATGAAAACCTAAAGGCCAAAAGGACATAAAAAGAGATGTGACTCAATTTTGTAACTTGGCAATCTTTAATTACGGGCATATTTTAGTCAGTATATAAAGTTGTTAAAATGTCAATCAATGTTCTAAAAGGTGGACATCTATCTCTTTTTGTGGTTTTAATTATTACAATCAAATTTAGCTATTTTCTAGGTTTATAATTGATTAAATAGTCAGTTAAAGATAGAGTCTAATTATTTGTAATAATCAAAATCTAGTTAGAAAGAGCCACACAAAAATCTGAGGTTTCAAATTTATGTTTGAATTTTATCTAAATTTATTTTAATAAATTAATTGATTGATTTTAGGTTATAGCTGTAATTGTATGTTTAAATTGTGATATTTTTAAATATAAAAAAGAGAATATTATTTTGTAATTAATACAAATTATAATATTAAAAGAATTATAGTATGAACAAGAGGGAAGAGTACACATAAAAGTGAAATGACATTTTTACTTTTACTTGGAATATAAAAAAAACTTATACATGTCTTCTATTTATAGGGTCTCAATCACCATAAGTTACAAATATATAATAAAGATAATTAAAGTACCCTGTAAATTTTGAGGGGTTTCAAGAGTTACATGAAAATGAATTTTGGGGGGGGGGGTTATGGGAGTTATATAGACATCCATTTTACAATTCTCCCCATTGGATGCCCATTCGTTAAAACCTTATTAGGAAAAAACTATATAAGATAAAAACCTAATGAAGGAAAAAGAGTACACAATCTCTTATTACAAGTTGCCTTGTTAAAAAACTTTACCAAGAAAATTCAATGGGATGAAACCTTGATTAAAGGAAAATAGTACATGTTTTAGACTCCATAATGGCAACACCACAACATATCTTTGAGTCGACACATTCCAATGTTGTATACTATTCTTTCAAACATTGTGGTTGACAATTTCTAGGTAAGTATACTGAATCAAGGAGTATTGGTAAGGATATATATATATATATGAGCAAGGCGCATAGTATAAAGAGGTACTATTGGCGAAGTAGTATTCGCCCAAAAGCTATTTTTGGGGTATAGAACGAGCGGACTCCGACATGAAAATAAATAGACAAGGACTCCCTATTAGATTTCGATGATAAGTGAAATAGAAGTGGTAATACAAAAGGAATAGGTATAAGGTAAGAGTCCATGCTAGTGATATAGTACATCCAGTGACCAATGTGGTCTCATGATAGTTAAGTTGTGAGGAAAGCTAGTTAGAAATTAACCGAACGTGGACTAGAAGGGTTAAAGGCCAAATGAGGAATTGAGTAAGTTCTTCTAGGTGGCAGATTCTGATAAGGCCACTCAGTCTTGATGTGACATTTACGAAGTTCCTATGGAGACTTGGGTTAAGTTAAAGGGACATTTCGATTGAGTTAAGAAGAAGGTCATACTCTTCACCCTTTTTCATTTGAAAACATTAAGATCTAGGGCTAAAAAAAGATAGAAATATTTCTCTAAGATGAGGTTGAAATCTTGGACATTTCTAGTGATTTGCTTCACATTAAGGTAGGCTTCATGACTCTTCTTGAAAAGGGAAGACATATCTGTAAGTATGCTTGGAGAAATAGGGCTTAGTGATACATCTGGGTTTAAAAAAAATGATAAAGGCTACCCGAATGGGTTCTAACAAAGTGTCTCTATTTACCAAGATAGAGGAAGCTGTAACATCCGGCTGAATGATGGATCTGGAGCCTAAACTATCGATTTCTCAAGGAAAGGCTAGAACTGAAGTTTAAATTGCCTCTGAGGTTATCAGGTGAGTCCCTAAGCTTACTCTCGCATCTGGTATGAGTATTCTAAGAACTTCTATTCTAAGTAATCAAATAATAAAAATGAAACTAGCAAAGTATGATGCAATAACTCTGGTATGAAATGAAATGAAATGTTCATGATTATGCATGCGTGAATTGTATGAAATCTAATGGTCTAAGTACGAGATATGAGTCTGAATGATTTTGGTGTGCACATGAGTCTAAAAGTATAAACATGTCTGTCATGAGTAAGCGATGCATGATGAGTCTATATCTGTCTCCGGAGTCGTCAAAGGGGTCCGTCGAGACTAAAAATACGAATATCTAAAATGACAAGTCAATGACCATTAAATTGAAGAAGACCATGTCGTGTAAGACCGAAACTGGTGGATTATGGCTTCATATAAAAAATTCAAGGAAGGTTATTACCTAACATGATTATCTGTGTGTCCAGAATAATAAAGGGCAAACCTCACTAGGTGTGAGTTTAGGCGAATCCCTATCATTCGAAACACTAGTAAAGAATAGCCTTTGTGGCACAAATCTGGAAAGGAAAGCCTTTGTGGCACAATTCTGGACACGATTGCCTTTGTGGCGAGTATTGAATGTAAAGGATAGCCTTTGTGGCAGAACTCTAGACAATAAAGCCTTTGTGGCGAGTACTGAATGTAAAGGAAAACCTTCATGGAAACCTCTGTTTAAGAATGCCTTTGTGGCAAATCTCTAAAAGGAAATGCCTTTGTGGCAATCTCTGTTAAAGGAAAACCTCTATGGCTACCTTTATAAAAAGAAGCCTTCGTGGTGCAACCTAAGGACAGGATGCCTTAGTGGCAACTCTGCAAAAGAAAGTCCTTGCGGCAAATAGAAGGGAATGCCTTTACAGTAAAATTTTGAATGAATGTCGTATAAAGGAATTGGGGAAGAATGATATGAATGGTTCTATGAAGGCAAGAAAAGGATAGGACTCTGAGGTATCGTAAGTGTAAGAGATAACATATGGGACAAGTAGAAAGAACTAAGTATTCAATGAACTCTGAAAGAAAGACACTATATGTAAATGAATTGACGAACTTCGTATAGTGACAAGAAATGAGCAGTGAAGCTAGAGCATGCAGAATAGGTGACAAATTTGAGATATGTGTTATAGGCATGTATAGATAAGTAGCCTGAAGTAAGGAGGATCTAGGCGAACTCTGGGTTAAGTAATAGGCATAACTTACCTTACCTGAAGGTAGTGGTGGAATCAGTAAGTAGGAAATAAGATTTTAAGTCTGTTAATAAGGTAAACAAAATGGTTGAGGACTATGTCAAGATAAGGCTTAAGAAGAGACATAGAAAGTGAAGAGATTTAAGTATAGTACGTCCAAAGGAAATAAACGACCATTTGAGTTGGACCTTGAATCTAGAGCCTAGTAGAGTGAAGGCTTAGTGAATATGAAAGGAAAATAAGTCCTTAAAGACCCTGAGAGGAAGACAAAGGTCTAAAATAGAAAGAGTAATTGTAGTTTGTTAAAGGAAATCCTAGTGAAGTAATCACCAGAAGGAATAAGGAAAGGTCAAAGGACACATGAAGGACATGCGAAACATCTATCACACTTTGATGCAATGAAACATGTAATTAAGGATTATCTCACTAAGTTCTTATGGACTTATTAAAGTTATTTCCTGTTTCATGTCATAAAGAAGTACGCGCCAAGAGGGATGATGTAACAATTCGTTTTTCAGTAGTGTCAAAAACAGTGGTTCCAGGGCCACAAAATCAACAAGTGAATTTGTAAATATTATTATTTAATATTTACAAGTCAAATATAATATTATAATAAATTTTGATTTGATAATTTATGTTATTTGAACGAATAGTTAGGTTTAAGTGGTAAATCAATAAAGTCAAGTGATTTTTGAAAATGAGATTTTGGGACCTCGTTTTTAAAACTCGAGCCCGTACATATTTTATTAAATATTTAAGGAGTGTTGTTAGGGTTATATTAAAATTTGGTTAAGAAATTTTAATGTTTAAATAATTAATTAAGCGAAAGGAACTAAATCATAAAAGATGCAAAAGTTGAATTCTATATGTTAAAGGGGTTAAATGGCTATAAAACCTTAAATTAAAGGGTTGAATGGGTAATTATACCTTTTTAGATAATAGTGTACGGTCATGGACAACAAAATTTCATAGTTTCATTTAAATTATTTAAAGGCATTTTGGTAATTTGGTTATTAAAAGGTTAACGACAAAAGAAAATGAAAGTAAAGCTATACACTTTCTTTTCCAGCCGTGAAACAGCTTATAAATAGCCATTAAAATACATTTTTGAGCTTTAACTTCAAGCTCTTGCATGTAAGTCCTTCTAAGCTTGATTTCTCGTAATTTTTATGTTTTTATAATCGTTGTCTTGAAATCTATCTATGGTTTACCTCTGTTTTTGAAACGGTTATGGTTCATAAAAGTTTCCATTGATTTTTGTGAGTATTTTTTATGTTGAATAAAAGCTTGGTAGCCATGGTGTTTCTATAATACTAGTTTATAAAATAATTTTTGATAGTTTTGTGTTTAATGACCAAATTGAAAATGTGTAAAATATGACGTTAAATTTCTAAAATTATGCATTATATGGAATAAATAAAGTGTATTATTGAGATCAGAATTAAAAACGAAGTCCGTATTTGAAAGTTTTGTTAGTTTCAGTTTTAGGGATTAAATTATAAAGATTTCAAATTTGAGGGTATTTATGAAAAGTTTACCAAAAAAATTTATATGCATAATTCTGAATATTAAAATAATTTAAAATTAATTATTGACATTAAATTATCATTTAGATCTAGAACAGGAATAAAATCGAGGAAAAGAGAAAACTACGATTTAGTCCTTGACTTTTGGTTTACTATCGTTTCGATGCCAAGTAAGTTCGTAGTCCTTAAACTCGAAATTTATTTATTTATTCATTTATTTATTTTAGTTAACTTAGTAGTTACTTGATATCTAATTATATGTATTCAAGTGATCAATAACTTGAATGAAATATTAAGGAATAATATAAGTAAATGTTTATGAAATAGACCATAGAATTTAACATAAATGATTAATGCAAAAGATTGAATTATGAATGGATGAATTGTGGAATTATGCAATTACGTGTGTATTGTTAGTATAACCAACTAGTGTTGGGCACACATTTGACATCGTTAGTTTATCCGATTAGCGCTGGGTGCAAAATATTGTCGGGTTATCCGAGTAGTGCTGGGCACATATTTGACATTTTCGATTTATCCGATTAGCATTGGGCACAAGACGTTGTTGGTTTATTCGGCTAGTGCTAGGCACACATTTGATATCGTCAATTTATCCAACTAGCGCTGGGCGCAAAACATTTTTGGGTTATTCGACTAGTGCTGGGCACATATTTGACATCGTCAGTTTATCCAACTAGCGCTAGGCGCAAGACGTTGTCGGTTTATCCGACTAGTGCAGGGTACACCCATCTTTAGTTTATTCGACTAGCGCTGGGCGTAAAACTTTGTTACGGTTTATTCGTCAAGCACCGGGTGCCAATAATAGGTTGAAGAGGACGATATACAAGGAAGATATCAATGAAAAGGTTCAAAAATTATAGTAAAGAAAAGGTCGGTATTTCATTCTTCAACTAGTCGCTATTCAAGTAACATGTTTCGGTGTGAAATTTATTATAAGTTTGAATATGAGACAAACATTTTGATTAGTATGGTTTGATAATGAATATCAATAATATGGTCTGATTATATGTATTGTATGTCTATAAATATGTTTTCTAGTTATGATTGTAGTGTGTTTAGAGAATTAAATGGTGATATGAGTATTTTCTAATTAACCGAAATTATTTCATTTGGTTCAATAGGTAATTAAGGTTGAAATGGAAATATATATTATTAGCGGTGTTATTACAAGAATGAAATATATGAAGATGAAGTGTGAAATGTAATGTAAATGCAAGTGCATAGTTTATGATGAATATGATTGAGGAAGTTGAAACCTTGATATGTTTTATGCCATGTTCTAGTGAAATTTGTAAGTGCAATGTTTCACCAATAAACTCTATGAGTTGTTGTGTATAGGAAAGGCATTTGGCTCACAAGGAAATGAATCTATCTTTACTTGTTTTATCTAATGTATATGGTAAGTTTATATGGTAAGTTTAAGTTCTATTATACGAGCTTGCTAAGCATTAGTTGCTTTTGTAGTTGATTTTCTTTGTTCATGTAGGTCATTGGAAAGCTTGATCGGTTGGAATCTCATCGGAGTATGATCTCACTATCCAAACCTTGTTTTGGTAGATTTTTGGTATATAAGTTCTAGGTTATAGATGGCATGTATAGGGCTTGTTATAAAGGGAGTTTTTGATTATGTTATTTAGTCAACTTGGTATGGTTATGCTCCTTTGTGTATATGTGTTTGATTAGACTCGTAATGTTTTGGCATGTTTGTCTTTTGGTCACTTTAAGTATTGTGTAAGTATTTGGCTTGAGGCAAGTTTATATGTGGTGGAAATGGTTCAATGGTATGTGTGAATATCAAGATATTTGTTTAGGTTATAATGTATGTTTGAATGAATTGGATTTGATATGATTGAGGTGCCATTAGAATAACACATTGGTTAGATATAGGATGAGCATGAAATCGGTATGTTTTTAGATGTTTGATGTATGTTTTAAACATGTGAAAGATGGTTGAATTAGTGTATCCTGGTGTGCAAGGTTTGTGTTTGAAATGGCTTGTTTTAGGGGCAATACATGTTGCATACGGCCCGGGACACAGGCTGTCACACAACCGTTTGCCACACACAGTCACCTCACACGGTCATGTGTATTTTAAATTTTAGGTGCAGGTTTCACATGGCCCACAACACGACCGTGTGACCATATTTCGAATACACACAGTTTGACACACGGTTTACGACACGACCGTGTAACACAAGTCAGAGAGTTACACAATTTAGGACACGGGCTGGGACATGGCCGTTTGTCCCTTAGTTCAAATGTCCACATGGTTTGGGTTAAGCCACACGGCCTGGCCACACGGTCGTGTGACCCTTGTTTTTGGAAATATTCAATTGTGCCCTAATGTTTCTATTTTAATTCGAATAAGTCCTTAATGTTCCTATACTATTTTTAGGGCCACTTAAGCCCGATTTAAGGCCCGTAAAAGTATTTTTATCATATTTAAATTATGTTTTCTAATAAAAATATGTGAATTGCATGTTGGTCTATGTTGCGATGTTTAAGATTCTATTTTGTACTGTAATGCTTTGTAACCCTAATTCGGCATCGGAGACAGGTTAGCGGGGTTTCAAATGACGCTAGGCTATGCCAAAAAGGAAGTGGCGCGATGGGCTGTTATACATACAGAGGAATTCAAGTGACGTTTTCAAGTTAGAGCATAAATTGTTTAAATGGCATTCCAATGTGTTTACAGAAGGCCGAGTGATAAAATTTCAATCAATAAAATATGATTGTCATGAATTGTATATGTAAACCATACAATAAACACCCATAAGAAACTCTATCATATATATAGAAAGAAATTTGCATAGGAAATAAATAAAAATTTAGGTTAAATTTGTAATAGCGCATAACGTTTGACATTCAGATCCGGTAAATTGGGTCAGGTGGAGGGCGTTACATATTTAGTCTCTTTTCCAAATCATAATACAACTATAGTTTCCTTTTCTCAATTAAAATAAAAGTTTTTCTTTCTTTTCCATCTTTTTCTTTGCAAATATTTTTCTCCCGTTGTTGAAATTATCTTTCTTTTTGCAACCTGAATTAAAGTCCATCCTTGATATTAACTTGTTTTCTTGTCGAAATCGAAATCGTCGGTAGAAACATTCCCAATCCTTACCAAGAATCGGTAAGTTCAATTCAAACCAATAATTAATCTTGAATTCTTGTGGTATTTTGTAGTATTTACATTCGGTGTTAATCATTCATCCAAATTAATAAATCCTTTATTAATCTTGTCAAAAATCTTCAGAAATCTTGATTTTTGTTGAAATCCTTTATTAATTCTCGCATAATTTTTGGCTGAAAGACTCATTGTAGGTATCTTGGACCAGTTTTGGACGTGAAGATTATCATTCGGTCTCTCGGTAATAGGTGTGCATTTCTTTACAAGCGAATCGGGGTAAATCGTACCTCATAATAGGGTCACATGGCTAGCTACACGTGCGTGTGGGCCACCCGTGTTGACACACAACTCCTTTAACATGATCATGTCCACCCTAAAACCCTAGGAGTTCGATTCGCACATGACTTGAACCTTTCCATATGGCCTGCCACACGGCCGTGTCATCCCTATAGGTTGAATTTACGAATGCCACAAAACTACAGTCTATCACACAGGCTAGCCATACAACTGTGTACCCCCTCAACACGGTCCAGGGCTTCCCACACGGTTGTGTGTCCCCCGATTATTAAATTTTATAATTGTGCCTAGAATTTTTATAAATGGTTTAATTTAGTCCCTGCATGATCTGTGAAGTGTTTTTACTTACAATTAGGCCCCTGATATTTTGAATAATGTGGAATCTATGATTTGATTGATTAAATTATTCTGTTTATACATGATATGCGATTGAATCTTGTTTACTGTCATCGAATTATAGATGTACTATCACTACTACTCGTACTATGGTATTACTGATTGCATGAACAAATGCCTACTGTTATTGATAAATTGAAATTATGATATTCATGTCCACTGCTATCGTTAAAACTGAGTACATGTAACGCATGTCTATTGTTTCTATATTGTATTGTTAATAGTTTGCCATACTTCATTGCATGGGGCGGGACGCTTTAAAAGGAAGAAGTACCGTCAGTTTGAACTGTAAATACTGGAGGTTTATCCACAAATTACTAGCAACTTTAATCTACAAACCCATTGTGTATTCACAGCTACTGGCAGCATATTAACCTGCAAGCACTTGTGGTTTATCCACAACTTATACTGGCAACTATTATCTATAAACCCGTTGTGTATTCACAACTACTGACAACATATTAACCTGCAACACTGGTGGTTTATCCATAAAATGGTTGGGATATAAGAGTTTTAGGGAACTCTTACTGTGAAGTGTAGCGGTAGGGTAGGACCTATTTATTCTGTTAAACTAAAATTGCTACCTATTGCATCATCACACATAAGCATGCTCGAATGAATTGTCAATTACTGCTATGATATATGATTGCTAATGTATTGTAAACTGTTATTTCAATTGCTTGGATTATTGTTTGGCACTGATTTTCTTGTGAAGGAACTTACACTAAGCATCATAGTTTGCTCCCCTTTAATTTTCATCCTTACAGGTAATCCACTAGGTTAGGACGCGACATCCAGAGGGTCTCGACTTGGTTTTTCTAAAGTATTTTTAGATATATTATTTGATATTTCATCATTCAGAGTTTGTATTATTATTTTATTTCAAACTATGGCATGAGATTTAAGATTTAAATTTTATATTGCAGGACACTTAATTTAATTTTAGGATAACAAGACATGTTTATTATTGAGTTATGCATGAATCCCGGTTTTCATTTAAAAACTACCGATTATCACTTTTCTGCTACTATATCTTAATTAAGATTTTAAAGATTAATAAATAGGTATTTAACTAAGTTTTCTACTAAATTAAACACATATTTTAAAATGACTATTTCAAAACAACATTAGCTTATTGGGTCACTTCGGTGGCTAATATAATCTTCCGAATTCGGGTGTGACATTTAGGTCGAGTTAAGGAGGTTACAGTCAAAAAATTACAAAAATTCATTATTTTAATAAAACAAAAAATATTATTAAGAGGATATTTTTTTTCTTTTTATATAAAATCTTATTAAATATATGCCTTTGATAAAAATTGAACTTAAAATACTATAATGATTATAATCTCTATTTTACTGTTTCAACCAAAATAATGATTGGCTTTCACATCAATGTTTTATTAATATATTTAATATGTAAAATTTTCATAATATATTATTATGAAAAAGTTGGATTGAATAATTGTGCGTAACTAAAAAATATATAAAATTATATTAAGTTAAATTGCTTGTGTATTCACGAAAAAGTTGATATGATATGTAACAATTAAACAAAATACGATATAGAGATTTATTTATAGATTGACCATCCACCCAACACATCTGCAACTGTGAGTTAGATCAGATTTATTATATGTTTTTGATAATCCATATTCATTTATTTCTTAAACAACAAAAATATTTTATTTAAATGTAATTATAGTAATAAATATTTTAAAATTAAAATTAAAATTTTGAGTTAGCCAAATTTAGAAAAAAAATCTATTTACATATAGACCAATCATGCTTAGTCATCAAATTAGGTGAGTAGTGTTTACCAATTGCTAAGTTCAATTAAATGGTGATAATACTAATTTTATTTAGAAAAGAAAAGTTAATTTTTCAAAGTTGAAGGCATTTTTTAATGACTAATAAATAATCTTCCTTTTATATATTGTGGGAAAGGTTTAGTTAGTTGTGGTATTATTGGAGGTGTTGTAACTGCGTGATAACACTTGAAAAAAATGTTTAAAACATAAAACATACACACACAAAATACAAAAAAAACAAAACATAAAGATTGTTTATGTATTTTGATAATTATATTTAGGGTGGGTTTGGATAGACAGTGTGTTTATCTACAGTTAGTGTAAAAACAACAGTGGCGGTGAGATTAGATATTGTAGCGTGAGACAAAAAAATAAGATAAATGCACTGCACCACACTGTCCATCCAAACCCACACTTAATCTAGGGCGCAAGACGCAGATGAATCAATCCACTACTCGAGATCAATAGTACTACCATCAATGGAAACTCAATTTAAGACCTCCTAAGACTAATGCAGCTTGGATGTCGTACACCTTTTTATGGGTAGTAACAAGATACCCATGCACCAAAGACACCTTCCTCTTGAAGGCAATGCAACTCATTTCTTGAAGAATATTGGAAAGATCCCTTTGCACTAAAAAAACTTTCCTCTCGAAAGCTATAAAAATTCTCTTTTGAAGAGTTAATTAAACTCGTAATTATTCCATTCCACTTTAGTTCCTAATCATCATACCTCAACTACTTCAGCAAATAACTAGTCGACGGCCATATCAACAGCTCAAAATCACAAAATCACATCCGAGCAAGTAATGTCGAGTCATTCTCATGTTCATGGAACTAAGCATATTAAAAACATGTAATCCTTATGAACCAAATCAAAAACTAGCAAAATGTCCAGAAACCAACATGCCTATAACAAGTCTACCACATTGCCTTTTTCCCAGAACGTAAATAAATAAAGAACACCTATGGGATAACACTAAACTGGCTTGGATCACCTCCCAAAAAAACCACATGGCTCATAGGTAAAGGAGGGAGTGAGTAAGCTTAACAAGCTCAGTGAATGATTAGAATAACCAAATCACAAACATATCATCATGCATCCTCAAGACAACCATTTAAGTACAATTACTATAGTCTTATGTCCAGTGTCGTAGAGTACCTAACCATGCTTTATCTACTGGTTCTTCTACATAGCATTTACATATTCATGCAAACATATATCATGTAACACATATATTTGAGCAAGCATATATCACAGTTCTCTCAAATCACATATAATGATAAATTGGCAATATAGCACATACTCCATTAAGCATAAAACATGTTCCATACAGTTATATATAATATGATAGATTGGCACTTGGGGTATGAAACATATAGTGAGCTCTACCATCACTCATCGGATACACAGATCTCCAACACACCAAATATAGACTCATAGAGTCAAACATGTCGAAAAATGTAGCATAAAGCTAACACTCTCCTTATTTCCCCTCACATGTCCGATTAAATGGAGCTTAGCTCACATTCCCTTATCCTTCCAACATATCCCAGGACTTTAACACCCTAAAATCGCTATACATATAGGTGAGTACTCACAATACTATGGCATGCCAACTATATCCAATGGTTTCAAGATCACAATGCCAAAATATCCAAAAAAAAATCACATATCACTTACCGATTATCCGTGCACTATCATTGTATGTTAGCATCTTTTGCTAAACACTATCGCTGTCATTTAACATATTTATATATCATGTATACATTTTCACTTTTCACAGTAGTCACCATATCCACATATCACATGTTTGAGCTTCTCATTACCATACACAATTTCATAATTACATAAGCATAAAACCATAAAATGAGTATAGATACAAGAAAACTTACACTCAAAATTTAGAGTAATGTTTTAGACTACTACTAAATTCCCAATTAACACATAACTCCTATCTACGAGTAGCGATTCCAAACACTCACCACTATGCTTTCGTCGAGAAGTCGAAAACTCAAACTAGTTTTTCATTTAACTTGTAGAAGGCTCCAATGAATTTGAGGCTTTACACACAATAACCATACAAAATTCACAATCAGATAATAACCTAGGACTCACTTAAACAAACTAAAACATCAACCTATTTTAAGTTCTCATGTAACCAAAATTTAACATAATAAACTTAAAATGCTCATAACTCGGTCTACGCTTAACCTTTTTGCCTAAAAAAAATTCAGTTCACCTAATTAGTCATCTACGCCTAATCCTCAACTCTTAAACTATTGAAAACTACCCAATTCATGGTATCAAAAATTTTTGACATCTTTTTGATGATTTTCACAATATTCATTAAAACATAAGAAATCATTAACAAAACTTCAGAGTAAGTTTAGAAACCTTCTAGTCATGACAAAAAGTGTGGAAAAACACTTCGAAACCATGTTTTCAATCAAAATCCTAAAATCCACCATTAATGTCCTAATGTTTGGCTTTTATTAAAAATATGCAATTCAATGGCTAATACTTCAAATTTAAGGACTAGATATCATGAAAAGCTCATAAGAATTCGAAACATTACCTTAGATGGAAGATTAAACGAGTTTTGACGCAAATCTAGAAAACCCACGTTTGGAGAAGATGATGAAATCTATGGAGTTTTGGGTGTTTTTAAAGTGATTCTATGAGTGTTTAAGGCTTTAGTGTTGAGAGAAATCAAAAGCTTATGGTTTGGAAATCAAAATCAAGTAGTTTAGTGTTGGGAGAATGAGAGACGCCAATAAGAGAGGGGAGAGGATGAAACTAACATGAATCTGCTATTAGGGAAATAAATAGGCTGAAATTTTAAAAATTGAGCTAATTGTCTCTTAAAAACTCCCAATTTTGCCCCTTTTACAAATCAGTTCCTAGGCCCAAATTGAAAGACTTTTAAGACTTATTTTCAAAAATTAGTTTAAAAACTAAGATGTCATAGTCAAATATAATTTCGGTTTACCATGCTACAAAATTTCGAGCACTCTAAGGCTAAAATTTTTAAAATACCCCAAAAACTCCTAGGCCCTATTTTGGGGTGTTATAAGTTTAAATAAAGCAATATAGTTATGAAATAACATGAATTATAAAAATAAGCCTAATAATTCTTTTATATAAATAAAATGATTCCGTGCCCTCCGTATGTCATGTCCACGTTCTAACCTAGTGGGTTATCTGTAAAGATAGAAAATAATAGGGAGTGAGCTTTCAGAAGCTCAATGTGAGTTCGATCATAAGAAAATTAGTGCAAATGATAGACAAAACATACAAAATCATGACTCATAGCATAACTCTCAACAACAATTTTAGAATATCAGTATTTCAAATCAACTCATCAATATATCATATCAGAATTCACAGTTTTGGTATGTGCATGCTTATGAACGCAATGCAGTTTCAGTTTAACAAAAAAGATCATACCCTATCGCTACACATCATAATAATAGTTCTTCAAAACTCTTCCATCCCTACACACCATGTTGTGGATAAACCACTAGAAAATTTGTAGATAAATTTCCAGTAGGTTGTGAATGCACAATGTATTTGCAGGTAAGAACTACCAGAATATTTATGGATGAACTACCAGAGTTGCAGATTATTAAACTACCAGAATTTCCTCCTTTCAAAGCATTCCAACCCATGCAATGCAATATGACATGCTAGTAATAGTTCAATACAGAAATAGTAGATATTCTTAACATGTATTCAGTTTAACAAAAGCAGTAGGCTTTGCTTAACATGCAATCAATAATATAGTGGCAGAATTTAACAGTAGCAACTTTACAAAAATACAGAAACAGTAGGCATTTACCATTACATCTCATACATATACAATAGTAATTCAGTCAATCAAAACATGGGTTCCAAAATATTCATATTATCAGAGACTCATTTGAATGAAACAAATCACTAAAAATAGTTCAGGGAATATCCAAGGATTAAACTGCACATAACATAAAATTTCTGGGTAAAACTATAAAGCAGGGGACACATAATTGTGTGAGAAGCTATATGTCGTGTGGAAAGGTTACATGACCGTGTGGCCAGGCCATTTAATAGACTGTGGCCATGTTGCAATTGCAAAAATTAACCTACAGAGGAGACACGACCATGTAGTAGGCCGTATGGAAGGTTCTTAGCCGTGTGAGATTCAAACTAGCCTAGGCTTTACAGGGTACATGGCCGTGTAAAGGGCTGTGTTGCCCTATTCCTAGACACTGTTTGTCCCGATTCGCTTGTAAAAGAACACACACCTTTCACTATAGATTCGATTGACGCTCCTCACGATTGATTTTGATTCGATTAACCTAAATCCAACCTTTTAACGACAAATATACACAATTAACGGCTGGGTTCAAGGTTTGACAAGATTAACAAAAGATTTGGCAAGAATCGTAAAAGAGTGATTAATCGAATGTAAGATTAACGTCATGCAGTAATATTACAAAAATTTAGGATCTAAACATCAAAAACAATGTGTACTTGCCGATTCTTAGCAAGGGTATGGATGCTATTGACGACAATTACAAAACTAATAGAAAGAATGATTGAATGAAGGATGATTTGGTTCGGGAAATCAAAGTAATTATCAACAATTAGGATGAAAATATGATGTAAAGAAAGGGGAAAGAAAAAAAAGAGAATAAATAGAAAGATGAAGGGAAAATTCTATTAGGATTTGAAAAGGGCAATATGAAAATCTAATTAGGAAAGGAAGAGAAAAAATGGTGGAATTCTAATTCTATTGGAATTTTGAGGAACGACAAGATATGAATTCTAATTAGCAAAGAATTTGGTAAATTTCTAGGGTTTGTAAACTCTAGGGGTTGCACATGCAAATTTCCTTAATTAGGAGCAAGGGGCGGCAATTTGAAAATTCCCCTACTCTTGGCCGAATTTAAAACAAAATGAAAGGGAGATGCATAACTCAAACTCGAGTTCACAATGGAGGATACTATCGCTTTAACCATTAGGCCTGAGGCCTATTTCTTGCTTAATTTTGAGACTTAATTGTACATATTGTTTTCTTTTTGGTAGACTTGTTGAATTCCCAAAATAAAAGGGGAATGGGAGATTCAAACCTAGGATCACAAGGGAGGGAAACTAACTCTTAACCATTAGGCCTGAAGCCTATTTCTTGCTTAATTTTATTTCTTAACTACATATATTTATTTCGGGGTGTGATTTTTCCCTAGTTTGTTGAAAATAATAAAATGGAGGAAGACAGCTCGAACTTGGGTCTCTATGAAGAACTCTCTAACACTTAACCATTAAGCCTATAAGTCATTTCTTTCTTAATATAGACACTTGAACCATACATTTATTTTCGGTGTGTGACAATTGGGTTGCCGAAAATAATAAAAATAGGAGAGGGAGGAGGCTCAACTTACATATTCTTTATTAGCTTACGCATTTAGTTAATTTAATTTATTTAACTTATAGTTTTTAGCACATTCCACTTCAGTTTATATATAACAATTAATTCTCATAGTCAAGTCTCATTATTAATATTTTAATTCATTTCACCCTTAGTAAACTCTAATAAAATGACTTAGATACACGGAAACCATCCAAAACACCAGAGAGCACAAAAGTATTTTTTTAGCCAAAGTTAGTCACATTTTTTTAGCCAAAGCTAGTCACACACTTATTATTCAAACAGAGGCATATTAGAATTTTAAAGTTTATAGATTCATAGCATTCAAAGTATTATTTAATATTCACATGGAAACAAATTCAAAGCATTTTAGATGAATTCTTTTGTCTTTGTCTAATTTTACTCATATATGTACAAAGAGTTCTTCCGCATGTTTACATTCAAATCCATATTAATATAGGCCTTATAAGCATGGTTATTATGAATTCCATGAACCTAAGTAACAAATTTATTTATTTATCAATATTTTCCTAGCAGTATCCTTGAAGAGTCGTTATGAGTTTACGTTTAACCAAACTTCATGACCACTCATATGTTCCTGCATTTTTTTAGTTCACATTTCAATAATTTTTTTATTCTATCTGCAACATGTAAGGTTAACAATTTAACGAATTATCCTTCAAAATTGCCATGGTGACATATTTACACATTAATATATCATTCCATGACTCTTCACATACACCATAGTCATTCTTATTAGTAACTCTATAGCAACTAAAATATACATAATACATTATTATTTAACAAGGCATTTCATAACCAATCATTTCTACCTCAACTTGTCAATGACTTGTTTCAATAGCTTTTAAACTTAGAGTTTACACATATTTATTTCACAATTAGAGTTATCCATGGGCTGGGCCCAGAAAAAATTTTTGGCCGCGACCTAGGCCCGGCCCAAAATATAGGCCTGAAATTTTATCCAGGCCCGGCCCGGGAAAAAATTCCTAAGCCCGAGTCCGGCCTGACCCATTTTTTTAATAAACACCAAAAATTTATTTTAAAAATAAAAAAAATAAAAAAGTATGTTAAAAATATTTTAAAATAAAAAATATATTTATTATATTCGAGCCGGGCCGGGCCCGGGCCAAAAAAGAGGTGCCCGAGGCCCGGCCCGTTTTTTAAACGGGCCTCGTTTTTTTGCCCAAACCCATATTTCGGGCCTATATTTTTACCTGAACCCTCCCATATTTCGGGCAGGCTGTCGAGTCGGGCCGGGCCGCCCGGCCCATGGACATCTCTATTCACAATAAATCTCATATTTATTCATCATTTTCTTATTTATCTCACTAATTCATTATTTCTACATCTTAATCCTAGGAAATTTCCTTACATTCCTACATGTGCTTATTTTCATATTAATGTCACAATTTTTTTTATTAATCCTCTAAATATGTTAGAGCAGGAGTAATGATATCCAAGGGTACTTACACTACTTCTTAACCACCTAAGCCAATAACTTTCTTATTTAACAAACACACCATGATCACCATATAAATTAGGGTGTGACAACTCTCGATTTCACAAATCCAATTCTTCTAACCCAATTTTTGGGGTGTAACATTATGGTCGGATTATAAAAGTTACATTAGCCACCGAAATGGCCCAATAAAACATTTATGTTTAGTAAAAATAGCTAAATAGTAAAAGTCTAATAATTCTTAGTAGAGATCATCATTTGTTAAAAAAAGAATTGTAACTTATTAAAGTACCAATACGATTTGGGAATTCTATGAAACTTTGAAAATTTTGAACAAAACGTTATTGTAAGATTCCAATATATACATTATTTTAACTCTTTTTAGAACCGGTGAGAATCGGTTTTAGAAAAACAATTTTTAGTTTCAAAATCACATTTAAAATCTACTTCATGTTAGGAAAACATTAGTTTATTTTATTATCTTGTTTATTTAATTTTAGCTACAAAATCTATAGGGAAATTCAAATTTGTACCATTTTAAAAATAATTTAAAATAATGTCTTGAAAACCTTAACTGTATTCGTATTTATTGTAAAAAACATATAAAGTCAAATCCCGAAATTAACACCCATATAAGATAATAGAGTCCATTTCACACTCCGTTTGTAAGAATGTAAAAACCAACCAAATTTGTAAAATATAGTTTAAAATACCTTTATAAAAGTCTCATGACAGTGCTCCGAATCCCGTGTCTAAGCCCTAACCTCATGAGTTACCTGGTAAGATGAGAAACTAAAGAATGAGCTATGAAACTCAGTGTGGTCTTAACACAAAGACATATAAGTACATAAATAGTAAACATAGCAGACAAACTAACAGGAAACAGTGCATAACAGATTATCAATCTCATGATAAATTTTCAGTTAATATTCAGTATGCATGATTAACGGTACAATTTCCTACCCATCCATTCGATACACTCCACAATAAGAGTTCCTCAGAACTCGTCCATCCCTACATACCAGAATAATATTTTGCAGGTGAATCGCCAGTATAACAATAGATTTGATTGGTGAACCGATTCGGCAATTAAAGCTTGTACTTCCACCTTCAATTTCTCAATCCCAACGTAATAGTATGGCATGTTTTCATAAATTAGAAAAAAATAATGTAACAATATTAACATGCAATCGTCACGCAATTGGTAGCGGTTTGTAGTTTTAACAGTAACAATAACCATGCATCAATGGTAATTACAGAATTAACATAAAGAACATGTCACAAACATAACTACCTAATCAATTTAGAAAATAATAGCATACTGCAATAAGATCTACCATACATGGTTTTGTTACCCACTGAATTGAATCACCGATTTTTCTGTACCACAACAAAGTCTATTTTCAGATCAGATCTGGGATTACTTAGCAAAACCGAACCCATTAAAAAAATTTAATCATTAACAAAATATAAAGTCAACAACCAAAATCGCATGGGAGGCACACATACATTTGACCAAATGCCAATACATACACGTCGACACTTGTCAAGACACACACATTCACTACTAGTCCATGCGACACACCTCTTGATCAAATCTGGTCCGACTCTCCCAGATCTGGCCCTTTAAACATTATACACATGGAAATACTTTATACTAGAATCGGCTACTAAAAATTCAGGAAGATCTAAAAGGAATCACTTCAATCGAAAAGAAGAGGAAAACGTAATTCAGTTAAATTCCCAAATTCAGTGTTTAATCGATACAAGGGGATGGCTTATCGAGTTGTTGTAACAAATATGGATCTAACAACTACAATTCTATGCCAAGGTGATTCGTATGAAAAAATCAACAATAAAATAAAAGAAACTCGAAGACAAGGAATGATGTAGTGCGATGGTGGAAAAAAAAAAGAAAAAGAAATCGAATGCATGAGGGTGGTTGGCAAAGGAGTGAAATGACAGTCTCAATAGGGTGGCAGAAATGGAGGCAACAAGGGAAAATATGAGGAGATCGACGGTTAAAGAAGCAATAGGAAGCGGTTAGGAAATATGAGGAAAGAAAAGAAAAGGAGAAGAAGAGAAGGGAAGAGGGAGATGGCATAAGGAAAATTAGGGAAAAGAAAAGTGATAAGAAAAGAAAAAGAGAGGTGGTGTGTAGTGCTAGAGGGAGTGGAGGTGAGAAGTTGAAAAATGTTAGGGTTTGGGTAGCACAAAGCTAAGGAAAGAAAAGATAAGGGTGGCTGACCAAAGAAAATATGTATTTATTTCTAGGGTTGGCAGCACCTTTGGGTTTAATCCTAGTACATGCGGCACATAGGAGAAAAAATATAAGGGAAAATAAGGTTTCAAAAGCCCTTAGTAGATCGTTCAAACGTAGGCCCAATTATATGGTTGAACAGGATAGAATACATTCAACATTGTAGCGACGTAAAAATTTTGGTTTCGGTCGCTAATTGTGGTGATTTATTGAAAATTTGAAAATTTGAAGTTTGATTTTAAAAATAAACAGGGAGTCGCCACCGATCCTTTTTATTAGGTGTGACCGGACACCTGTTAGACTTCTTTTAAAACAAATAAAAGGGTGAGTTTAGGTCTACATTAAAAGCCAGAGAAAAATTAGGGTTCGGGAGTCGGTTACGCGTGAGGAAGGTATTAGCACCCTCGCGACGCCCAAAAATTGGTATCTCATAAACACAGGTTGTCTTGATTTTCAAAAATACGGTTCAATGTAAAATTTAGTCGTGATCCGATTAAAAAACAAGAAATTTTAGTTTATTTCGGTTTTTTGAGAAGGATATGCCGTTTTAACACGAGTCAATTGACGTTCACCCAACATAGCGATGAACTCGATGACTTAATGTTAAATCGGTACATTTCCTTGTTTATTGAAATTAATTAGCAAAACAAGTATATGATTTTCGAAATAATGCAAAGTAAATTGATATGAAATAAAAATAAAAATAAATAAATGATAGGGCTAGGCATATATTGAAACAAATAACCAATGTGACAATAATATTAAAATGATAAAGATCTATACGACATTTTAGCGTAATACTAGAATTAAACACGAAATAGAAACAATGAATATATACATAAGATGGTATAAAGATATGTACATGGAAATGTATAAGAACTATATATAACTAGTAATATTAAAAATATATAGAACATATATAGAATATATACAATACGTACATACCTTAGAAATGATAATAATAACAAAACTATTTTGTACACTACACAAATACATACACACATATATATATAGATATATAAACAATAGTATTAAGAATATACAATATAATATTAGAAACATGTATATAATAGTGTAAAAGAAAAATATGACAAGTAAGATTAAAATATATAATAATAATATAAAAAGTGGATAAAATATAATGATATAAAAATAAAATAAGAATAAAGTAATAGGTAATAATAAATACAATAACATTAAAAATGAGAAAAGGTAAGAAAAAGGACTAAAATTAAAATAAAATCGAAGTTATGGGGCCAATTTAAAATAAAATCAAAGAAAAGGGACTTAATTGTAACACACGTGTAACTTGGAGGGTCAAAAGCGCAATAAACCCAGGTATTAAAACGCTGCGCAGTGTGGGGACCAGAATGAATTCGGGGCAAAACCATGGGGCCAAATTAAAAATAAAAAAAAACCTTGATTGTAAACTCCCAGAAAAGCGGAAGGGCTAGAAGTGCAATTAGCCCTTCCAAAGAAAAACATGCGGATCCTCCATGGTGCGGGTCGGGTCGACCCGACCCGCTTCGAAAACGACGTCGTTTTATTTACTTGGGGGGGACCAAAACGCACCGTTTTGGTCCCCTATATAACTTAAAAATTTTGCTTTTTTCTCTCATTTGTACAGCTGAAAGGAAAAAAAAGAAGATGAGAGAAGGAAGAGAGGAGAAGGGGGGAAAGGGGAGAGCTCCGGCCAGGGGGGGTCACCGGTCCGGTCACCGGAGTCTCGCACGGTGGCCGGAAATTCGAAAAGGTCAATTTTTTTCTCTTTTTTTTTTATTGTTTGTATTATATTGTTATTTTTATATTTTTTAGTATATATATATGGGAAAATAGAACAAAAGACAAAACAAGAATAGATTCACAACCACCTTAGGTTTCCGGTTCTGATTTTTGACTTGTTGATTCACTGATTTTTGGGTGTTCGAATCTCTGCCTTTTGATGTTAAGATCGTAGTATTTCGAATATCAATTGTTTGCTTTTTGGTTAAGAAATCGAAAGAGAGAAGAGAAAAAAAGGGTCCCCCCCAAAATACAACCGATTCTTCCCTTTGAAATCTCCAAAAAAAAAATCTTCCCCTCTATTACATTCAGATCTGGCATTTATAGCCATTTCAATACAATATTTTTTTAAATTTCTTGCCATTGCTTCCTGCCGTCTGCCTCTGTCTTAGTGTTTGCTTTCTTTTTTGTCTTATTCTGCAGGTGATGGAAATCAACAGGTGGGCGCACATGGAGGAGTTGGTGGGAGTGTCAGACGCGTGGGGCGTGGTGGCCAAGGCTGAGGGGCATGGTGGCCGACATGGTGGCATGGAGAGCTGGGGTGCCAGGGGTTTGCTGTTGAAAAACCTTAAGCAAGTGGGCTGTTATTTGGGCTAGGGTTTGATGTAAATTGGGCTGTTTAATATTGTAAATGGGCTAATTATTTTGGACTCTTTTTTATTGTTTTGGGTTTTGTTTTTTGTTATTTTTTATTAGTCTGGCCCCGAGCAATATTGGGCCTGTACAGCTGCCCCTCTTTGCTCATTGTCGTGTAACGGGAATGGAGCAAAGACATAATGAAAGGCCAATTTTGCCTGGTCTTGCTGGGTCTTGACTTCATTGGTGCTCTTCTAGTTCAGATAATCTTCTTCCAGTCCACTGCATCTTGCAGCTTTAGATTCAATCCACTACATCTTCTGACATATGCCTTGTAGCTTCGATCTACTCCAATGTAACTTCAAGGATATGAGATTTGTGGCTTTGATCTGCTTCTATGTAGCTTCATAAAGATAAGATCTACAGCTTCAATCTGCTCTTTTATCACTTCAGTGAGATGAGATTCGTGATCTTCTCTTTTGTAACTCTAGCGAGACAAGATTTGATATCTC